>NC_040891.2:8683170-8818170 GCF_900634795.4 Betta splendens
TGCAAGATGAGCCTCATTAAAAACCCATTTGGCTCGTCTCGTGTTTAGCCTTAAGAATTGCAATCATTGCAAAGTCTTAACTTTATTTAAAATGTCATGTTGCCAGGAAGTTATTCTCAGGGGACGACGGCGTGCGGCTATTGATAAGACATGACCTACAGTACAACCGGCCTTGAATATGAACAATAATCTCCCTGCAAAGGGAGCAGCAGTAACATTTCCCTCCAACCTCCTGTATTTCCCTCAAACTGAAATAGAGGGAAGGAGCTCAGGTTTTTCACAGGGTAGAGGTGAGGTCAGCGGGTCCAGAGGCGCTGGCGTCCATCTGTTGTGCGAGCTGGGCTCGGCGGCGGACGGGCGGGGAGGCAGACAGGCGTCTCCACTGGCTGCAACACAAGACACGAGCGGGGACGACAGGCAGGACCCATGTCCTGTGTTGCAGCCGCTGGCGCAGCCAACGGGTCACCTTCAGCTCCGGCCGGCAACAGCTGGTCCGCTGCGAGAGGGAAGTCGGGGAGATGGAGGGGAAGGAAGTGAGGGAGGGGGGAGGCAGAGATAAAGCCAATTACAATAGATTCTGTGCGAGACACAGGCAGCAGATGGGAGAAAATGAGGGAGTGACGGCGAGCGGTGCCGCCGGAGCACGAGTTATCAGAATGAAGGAATGTACTAATGGAGGGCGAGAGAGGGGGCGCTGCTCCACAGGACCCACATTCATCACCTGCACACTGACACAGCCTTTACACCTTGTTAAGGGGGTGCCGGCCCGCCCTGCTCCATCCCACACCCAACCTGCTCCACGTCCACAGAAAGGCGCTCCTCTGGCCCAAACGCCCGACTGGAGGGTTAATGACAGCTAGTGGAACCTGATCTGTGTGCAGCGTCCTCATACTGGAGCTGTGGGGCTGGAACGGAGCCTGTTACTGGGAATAAATGTACTCGTTATTATGTTGCACAGTTGCCCGATGAGAATAAGATCTGAAGGGGCCGTTTGCCTAAACGTGCCGTTTATGAAGTCTCAGGCGACGGCGGTTCATCGTCAAACAGCAATTCCTGACTCGTCCTCATCGTCTGTCGTTCCTCGCTTCCCCGTCTCTCCTCGGGGAGAGTCGGCCGTGTAACGGGCAATAAAAGGTCACGGCTGAGGCAGCTCCGCAAAGGTCTGAAAATGTCAGGGCTCCGCAGCGGCGTCCGCACATCCGCACGCGGAGCGTCGACAGGCAAAACGGCTCCAATGATGAGCCGCGGCGTTTACGCCACGTTCAGGCGTTTGGGGCTCAGTCCGACTAACTGAAACCGGCCTCGCAGGTGGAGCCTTCTGCTCTTGTGATGCAACTGCATTACAGTCTCCCTCTCGCCTAGTTCCGCGTATGAAAATGGATCCAACCCAGATTTGAAACTACAGGGATATGAACTCAGAGGACGGATGAAAGGAGCTGAAGGACAAGGCAAACAAAAAAGAAAGTAGAAAAGAGCCCGGGGCGAAGCTCATTTCACTTAGCCCTTTTTTTCTAGTCTGAATAATAAAGCATATGAAAGGGGGAAACATTTATTGGAGGAAGGAATTAGAATGCAGATGGAACGTGGGACGGGCCAGAGTTCAGGCTTTGGAGGCTTTAAAGGTAGCTGGTTGAAATGTATGTATTTTATGAGTGGATAAAGAAAAAGGGTGAGGAGTAATTTGTTTGAAAGCTGCTGCCCCAGAATATGAGCTCGTTCACATTTCGCCGGTTTAGGCGTCGCGTGGCACTCAAGCCGTCAAATTCTCCAGGAGAAGTTTCACACAGTTGCTAACGATGCCTGGCAACTTGGCCGTGGTGAGAAATAGGCCAACCAGGCTCTACATATTACGTGAGCCGCCTTTCGCCGCCGCAGCGACAATGGGGTTTGACGGAGATGAAATGACTTTCGGGCGCGAGCGAGACGGCGCGCGATTAACGGGACGCGTAATTGCATTGTGAGCGTTGCTGTTGAGTAATAGGTCCCACTTCTTCTCCACAACCGGCACCGCGCTCACGCGGATGCATCCATTTCCCAAAGCTATCACTTCTAAAGATCCTCCCCTGTTCAAAGCCCCCCTACAATGGACGGCTCAACAATGGCGCATTGTGCCAGTCGTAACAATGGCGCGGCTTCTGATCAGCGCGTGATGGAGGCAGACAGTTTAGGGCGTCGGCAAATGAAAAACGTAAAAACGTACTTATGTAGGAAAAGAAATAGTTTGCATGCGTTTGTATGCGTCAGGTTAATGAGGCTGTGGAGGATTTGGTCTAATAGGGAGACACTAAAATCTGCCCAGGCAGCTTTTCTGAGTGCGAGACTGTGAGTCTAGTCGTTTGATTCTTTCCTTTTTCTTTTCTGACAACTAACTGCAATATGATCTTAAATCATAAGCATGAATCAGATCAGATGGGAAAAGAAAGGTCAATGAACAGCGATGGAGTCTGAAGCATGTGATCGTTCAGGTCTCTATCATTTTAATATGAAACGCACATAATAGAGGAGGGTTTAACTATTCCTCACGATTCCTCTCCTTGTTATTCTCCACGGCTGCGCAACCTTTTTACTGAGACCTTAGCTCGTCCTCCGCTGGGTCCTTTCCCTTGGTGTCGTCTCAATGACCCACTGTTCTCTTTGGTTCTGGATGCCGGGACTGTCCCGATCCAAACAAACTGTGTTCTGTAAACAGAGTTTGTTCTCCTCAATGTGATTATACGGTGAAGCAGAGCGGCCGGTACCCGTCACACTGCTTCCCAAGAGGACGCGCCATCCAGCGCGTAACCTACAGTCACTACACACACTCACGCACATGCTACAGTAGAGTCACAAAAGCACACTTCCAAAAAATGGACTTCACATTGAGATCTGGGATGGATTCTGCTTCAAGGCGCAGCTAAAAATTGGGATAAATTACTTGTAAACAAGGTCAAATAACCAGATCACACGCCTTTAAGTTTTCGCGCTCCCCCACTGAGAACGACAATATGTAAGATGATGTTTTGATCATGCTTAAGGAAGGAGAAGAAGAAGAAGAAGATGGAGAAAACGAAGATGATGAAGATGAAGATGGAGGAGAAGAAGAAGAAGAAGAAGAAGAAGTCGTGGTCTCTTGGGCTTTACATGTGTAACTTCCAGTAACAGTGAGGCGAATCAGCCGCTCCACACACAGTCTCCACTGGGAGAGAGTAATCACTGCAACTGTTGAATTGGAAATCATATTTATCTCAGAGTAGCCACCAGACTGCAGATTTTAAATGAAACAGTTGTCCTTGAAGCAACATCGGTGTGACAGTTACCAGAGGAATAAAGACCACTTCCAACCGGTGCCCAGATACAATTCATTCTAGTTAGATAGTCTAGTAGATAGTGATGCTGTGACCTTGATCATCCCTCCCTCAGTGATTCTAAGGACCGAGATGCTGTACATACGTCCCATGATGCACTGGAAGTAGGAAGCAGAGGTACACACACACACACACACACACACACACACACACTGAGCATTACACAGCATTGCGCCTTCTCTCCTGGGCTTTCTCAGCACTATTGCAGTTGGTGTTGCATTTCAGAAGTGATGGCTGCCGCTGCTGGATTGGCGTTTCCCTGGCGATGCTGACGGGACACTTTGGGATGACGCTGCTCTGCTGCGAGGTGAAAGAGGAGCCCTGTTGCCCACAGCACTCCGGGGACAGGCTGCCAGTATAGGACGGGGCTGTGAGTCAGCAGAGGTCTGCTCTCATCAGCTAGAGTCGGGGCTTAAATTCCCACTGCTAAAGCACATTTGTAAAAAAAACAAAAGCACACAGCGCTAAAAGCTACGGCTCCAAATTTCCTCACAGTGCAGGACTTATACACTACAGATTCACCTGGTTTGGCATTGATGCCCACCAGGCTCAGCTTCCCAATACTCTTCAGATGAAGATCAGACGTAAAGTTTAATTGATCATCCAGACTATTCTGACTGATTTCATCAACCACAGTGTTCCTCCGTCACAGCATCAGTGAGTGGGAAGTGGTCCAGCTCACCTTCCTCTCTCAGTCCCGGTCTCCTTTCCAATCCAGAAAGGACGTGGCACCGTATTAACCTCTCGCCCGCTCGAATGTCTCCCTCGTCTCCCCTCCTCCGGAGTCGTGAGTCAATTTCGTCCCGGTGTAGCGGGCGAACATCCGTTTATCCGCGGACTACACTTAGCGAAGCCGCGGCGCTCGGCTATTTCGGTCCTGTGGCAGCGCGTGGCTGACAGAGCCTGATAAAGTGGAGATTTACTCGCGGACGACGTGAGGAGCAATCCCTTACACTTCAGCTTACTCCATCAGTTTCTGTGCGCTCTTCACTGGCTGATGATTTAATATCTCTCCCGGGCCTGCCCCCCCCTCTCTCTCTCTCTCTCCGCACATAAATTACAAAGAAATATAACCTGTAAGGGGGAATATTTGAAAAGACCTCCGACTTGACAATAAAAACTTACACAATAAACCAAGGATGCAAATAGTTGCAGAATCACCTAAACTATTCTATTGTGCTTGGATTGAAAATATATATACTTACTTTAAAATGTGCTATAATACATCAACATTCCCTTTGTAACATTATACGAATAATTAAGTCATATAAGCCATTATACGATGCGATGACGTTTTTTTTAACTCTGGTGCACGTGTGACCAAAATACAACATCTAGTTGAAATATAGCAAAGCCGCGTACCTTTGATCGTATTCGCAGTATTTGTGGTGAATGAAGGCGTAAAAACCAACCTTCAGCCGGAAATTCCAGGATAAGGTGCGCGTAAAACGCATCGCGCCGCCGGTCACTCCTCGGACACCGACTCGATCGGTGCGGAAGCTCTCCGTCGGCGCTCGCGTGGAATCCGTTGTCCTCCTGTGCAGAACAAAACCTCTTTGTAACTTGGTTCTGACATCCCTCCTCCGGCGGGCGCGTGTCAGACCCGGCTGCTCCTTTTGATATCCGCATCACAGAGGACAGCCAGCGGCGCGCGCTCTGGGAAGCTCCTCCACGCGCCGCCGCTGATGCTTCAGGAAAATGCAGTTTCACACTGAAGCTGCATTTCACATATGTGGCCAACTCGGTAATTTAACGGGATCTAGTAGGACTTTTGTGAAGTAAAGCGATAAACTCGAGTTGGCGGCGATCAGGTGGACGTGTTCCAAATAAACCCGGTTTATTGGCGCTCTGATATGCGCACGATACAGCAGCAGCCTAATGATGTGATCCCACCGATGTCTAACACTGGCAATTCTCGGCGTCCAATAAGAGCCAGGGAATGATGTCATCCATATCTCCATCTCCTTAGTGTGTGAGGACGTGGCTCTGGATGGAGAGAGATCGCAAAAACGACTCCAGACTGTTTTGATTGTGTCTAATCCTCATAAATAGCTCATAGCTTTCGCTATTTAAAAGCACAGTAAACTATTTAAAAGTTCGTATAAAAATATTTATTTATTCGTGAATGAATGCTTGGAGCTGAGTTCGATGTTATGCTTTATTTTACTTCTATAAAAAAGATATTTTACGTCTATAAAACAGTTTAAGTCATAACTAAGTAAAAAAAAACATACAAAACCCCTCTCCCGTTTCTCGGTTACTCAATCTCCCACAATGCATTGCGAGGAACGTCAGAAGCCTGCGACTAAACGTGGAAGCGGTGGAGAGGTAGAGAGAGAGACAGTAATAATTTCATCTAGATTCAAATTAAAACGTATTCCAGACTTCTCGGCAGTCGCAGCGGTACGCGTGAGTGTCCATGTGTGCGTAGACGCTTTGTTAACAAGCGTTGTCACATTATTAGCCGTTTTTAAACGTAGTCGTTGAGGAGTGTCGTTTTTTTCTCACGGCGCACGAGGACACGGCGAGAAATGAAGACTCCCGAACAACAGCAACAACAAAAGGAAACTCTTCATGAAAGGTTCCATTTGGACGCTGCTCTGCTGTATAAAGACACGTGTCCACAGCTGTCACGCTTCCTCATGTAAGAAACGTTTAAAATGGTGCATGAGCTGCTCGGACACGGTCGTCCTTTATTGTTGTAATGTCGATATGTAGACGCTAGATGGAAGAGCTCGACCTGCCTTCACGGACACTTCCCATCATGAAAATTTAAATTTTTTATGAATTTTGTAAATGTTTATACTGAAATCGCATAGAAAAATATACATGATGTAATTTTGTTTGTATTTGTTCATTTTGTAAGTGGAGAGAAATAGCTTTGTGTTTCCATAACTTATATAACTTTTTCTAATAATGAGTCCTAACCCCTATTGTGTGTGTAGTGCTGTGGGGTGTTTGTGGACTCATCGGCTAATGTTTGAATTGGCTTCTTGTCTTTTACCTTTTATCTGGACTCATCGGCTAATGTTTAAATTGGCTTCTTGTCTTTTACTTGTGGGTAGAACCACAAATGGAAAGAAAAGCAGATGTTTTGATAGTGAAACTCTAGATGGGGTTTATTCTGTGGATGCGTGTGAGCCCACTGTTCCTGTAATATACTGATCTTTTACCCAGATGTCGTGGCTTCATTGAGCTGCATTAAGCTTTTGAAAACCCTTTGACCACGTGGAACCATCTGTCCATCAAGCAAGAAGCTAATATTACTGTTTGGACCGCTGGATGGACTCGAGCCAAAGAGCCTGGCAAAGAAAGTACAGTTAGAAGCACGGGCCAAAAATCTGCCTCAAGCCTGATGAAACAATTAAATAATCTTAAGTAGAAGCTAAATGTCTGTTGGATGTTTCAGACACAGACATAGTTATGAGTTATCCAAGCGGAACTAGCGTTGTGTCAGATGGCTGTCATTCATGGTCAGTGTATGTTTTTGGTCGTAACGAACCACAAGTGTCTCTCTGTGGAGTGTCCAGTGTTGTCTCGTTCTACAGTTATGGTTTGGGCGAGTAATGCGTCACTGGAGTGTTATTCTGACGGCCTGTGGCATTACTCATGCACACTACTCCACATATTTGGTGGAGATTGTGTTACGTCCTTCTGTTACAGATCTCACCTTCTGTCAGGCCGATTATGAGTGTGTCTCTATGTATGTTTGTGTTTTTGTCGTCTCTGTGTGTTTATATTTGTTGAGATTCGATTTACTCTTTTATTTATAATTGCGCTAGTTTCATTCTCAACCCGTGGTTAGAGGTGACCTTCTTTTGTGCTCTCTTGGCTACCGTGAGCCTGAACCAGCATGTCACCGCCCCGTAACAGTGATCCAGATTGGTCCTGCCAGTCTGTGCTGTGCGGGGCTGTGATGTCTATACTCTAGTGTGTTCACTCATTCTGACTGACCACATCCACTTCCTGTGCCGGCCCCTGGGTATGAATGTCTCCGTTACAAGTGAAGTGAAGCCAACAGTTGCTCTGTTTTTCTCATATGTGTATAAAGCTTTTCATTTTGTACACTTTATATCAGACAGCACTTCAGTCTCTAATTCAGTTGTGATATTGCCACCAATACAATCACACTTCCCTTCTCTTCATCTGCCCACCAGATCTGATACCTTCTTCTAGTGGTTAGTAATGTTCACAGTTTATATCTGTAGTCATCACCACAACTGAGTGTGCACTTAAAAGGATATGCATGACAAGTATGTTAAGATAAGTAGCTGGCTCACCAGCAGAGCAGTGGGAAAACAAAATTCTTCAAGAAGGCAGCTGCCTACATTTAAGTCATCAGTGGTCTATTCATAGATTCTTAACAGGGTGTTGCCATATTTATTTTTCCTTCCTACCTTATCTTTTTTCCTGTCTGCTAACAATGGTGATCAAGTCATGATTTTCTAGAGCCACAGTCCATCATGCCTTCCTCATAGGGCTTGTTTTCCTGTATTTCCTCATAGGCCTCTGTATAATCTGACGTTCTAATCCAGTGACTGATTATTAAATTGGATAGGCATCAAGTGACAATGACCCGGACTGTGGAATGAGTTATGGGAGGTATGCTGCAGATCTTTCACCACCTGCTATTTATCCTGCTGCCTCCAGTGTCATCATCTCATATGTGGGGTGGTGGAAAGTGAACAGAGCCCACTGCAGCCAGATGCCGCAGGTTAACTCCAGATTAAACTCGACCTCACACCACCACCCTTCCCCTCAACCCAGCAGGCAGCCCTGTTTCTGTGCTGCCCTGCCACACGTGCTGCCGGACTCCTCACCGATTTGAGCCCGTGGCTAATTTTAGCCGGATTTAGCAGGGGCTTATTTAAAAATAGTTGTGCAGACGTCCAGCACTGGAGGCAGTCACAACAGTCTCCCGTGCAGCTCTGCGCGGGGGGGAGAGGTGATGAAAGTGTTCGGAGAGTTGCACTGTATTAATTTGTTTTTCCGGTTGCATGTTTTCCATCGCATAATGGGAAAGGCTATCCATGACAGCCTGGTATTTTTTCCCCAAATTGGTGTTTCCATTTTGTCCCGTGTCTGTTTGCGTGGATGCATTTCATTAGTCGCCTAAATTGTTATTTCCCCACATCATTAATTAGGCTGAATATGTTTCGCGGGTCACTTTATCCCTTAACTTGTTTATTACATTGTTACAGTATGACAGGCGCTGTTCTAATGCAAATTGTGAAGGACACTTTGACCCAGTAGAATGCATGTTGAATTATTTATAATTCTCCAGTAGACAAATGAAAACCTTTATCTCTAAGAGAGAAAATCCTTTCAAATGTTACTTTCTAATTATCTTCTGCTAATAGTTTTCAAATTTAACTCCGTTAAATGAGCTTTACTTTGCCAGGTGTTTAATGTTTTCTCTCTCTTTTTTCACTAGGCAACGGGCTCTAAATGGTAAGTGAAAAACATATCCTTAAAGCAACTCTCAGCTTATTTATTTACGCTGTTTACTTTTTTAATTGTATCCTGAATTTATTCCTAATGCCCCAGACCATTCTAGCCACAGACAGCAGAAGTAAGCAGAACCGTGACGCTATCTTGTCTATGCTGATAAAGCTCAGCAACCCTCAGCCAAACACACTGAGTCAGCTAGTGTATGTAGCAGGCTGCCCGGTGGGCTCACACACTCACTCTCAGCCCCCTGCCAAAACCACAGCAGTAGGTAGTGACTATGTTCAGGCCTTTCTCCTCCAAATAACACATTGGCTGGAGCTGAAGGGGAGTCTGGCTGTCAGTAAACAGGATTGTGTTGGGGAAGGGCAGATATGCAACAGCACATGAAAGTTTTAAAATCCCACCAAACTGAACCAATAGAATGAAAAAAATACATTCAACCATGTATTATTTGCTGAAAATGATCCGATCTTCAATATTTCTCTGCGTCAAAAGTTTGTGAAGCCATGGGATCCGACTCTTCAGGTACTTCACGCTGCGCCTGAAAATCGACTGACTGTTTATTTTCCGCCTCTCTCCTCAGCAATGCCGGAGAAGAAATCCTCCGCCCTGCAGCAGAGGACCTTGGTGTGTTCGTACTGCTGTCAGTGGCCGGCGCCTGACCATCCCCTCGTCCGGCTGCGGCCCAAGAAGCGTCCGTCGGCGCGGGTGCAGAGCGTGCTGCGCAGGAAGGCCCGGGGCAAGCGGCTCAGCCTGGTGCAGAGGCGTTTGCTGCAGTGCTTCATGAAGTCCTGCTCAGTACTGGTGAGGCAAAAGGCTTGAGCCTCGCAGACCTGGTTGCGTTTTGCACTGCACTGCAGCACATTGTCCTTGCAGAGAGACACCGTGTCAGATGTCCTTCGCTGTAGGGGTGGCAAACGAAACTAAATCATGTTGAGAGTTTTCAAACTCCCTTTTTACTTTCATAGTATCACATTCAGAGTTATTATTATTATTAATATAACATGCTCTACAGTGTCACCTAATCTATTGCTTCTAGTCATTATTGGTCTTTAGATTGATGAGGTCATTTGCATTGATGCCACTAAAAGCGCCTGGTTTCATTATGGTTCTCCACTAATCATTACAGCCCATACAGTGGTGCTATTAACTTAACTGTAGGCGAACTAATGCGGCCAGGCAGTGCTTTGTCAACACTCAGCCCTGTTCCCCCATGGCCCCACACCCTGTTGTTGTCTGTCCTCTTAATGTATGGCTGCAGAGAGGTGCAAAATGGAAAGCTTATTTCGGCCAGCACCCCACCCACCCACTCCGCTGATAAGTCCATTTAGAGGAGAGAAGCCTGTGGCATTTCCACCCTGCACCGCCGAGCAGCGACAGTGGGGGACCACTCTAGTGAGCTGACACGAGCCTAATGAAGAACAGCTCTAGTGAAAACGCAGCTGCCTCATTAAAATCTGCCCGGGTGCGGGTTCACCACACGGAGCACTCTGAACCCACTGCCTACTCTGGATCTGTTGACTCTGAGCGAAGAGTGGAGGAGGCAGGCGGAGAAGTCGGATAACACAGGGTGAAACAAGCAACGTGACTGGAAGACGAAAAGATGAAAAGGTCACTGAGAAGTAGTGTTTAATAGGAGCCTTTCACATAGCGTATCGTAGTGTAATAAAATGTTTATGATTTGTCTCCAGTAGAAGTCAACCAATTAATAGCACATATAGTTTCACACTTCAGCCAGTGTAAAGTTTGTCACGTTGTCATCAGTTTGTCTTGTAAGTGCTCACGTAGCTTAGGTTTGTTTGTACATCAGCCATAGTGAAACATAGTGGGAGGCTGCTGCTTGTTTCATACAGAGACCTCTTCACACGGCGGTTCGTATTCATTGGTCAGCGTTGTTTGGGTCGTGATGCCGTCACAGTAAGCTCATACACTGCGTACTGTATGTCCCGTGAGGTATTTTTAACTGCCACCCGTTTGTCATACAACCGGTTGGAAGCAGAGCAAATTAGGTCCAACCTAAGACGACCTACACCAGCGCCCTGCACAACGGCAGCAGAAAGACGATCCCTTTCCCGGATCGAAACAGAGGCGGGAGCCCTGAGATGAAAGGGGGATTGTGGATGGCTTCCCTCCCTTTGTCCTGACGACAGCAAGCCCACCAGGGAGAGGGGCTCAGCACGTGAATAGCTAAAGAGATTAGCATCTTCAAGGCTCCTCTTTGAACAAGAACGTATAGGGTCATATTTAGGATGACAGGATAAGTTCTGCCTCATGTTGTTTTAATAAGATGCTGTTGTTGATAGATTTGACTGTATAAAAGTCCACTGATACTGAACATGCACACAGCCAAATAGTTTGTTATGAGGTCCATGAAAGCTTAATGTGATTTGTGATTTTATATCAGTGGGCCAGAGTCAAGTGTTTTGGCCGTGCTATCGTGCACTTCTTACTGTCAGCCATGTGACATCCTCAGGGAGAAGTGTTATGTGTCAGAGAAACAGACGAAACAAGCGCTTATATAATTTTATTGTCACACTCAGGCCTTTCTGTGTGTGTGGCAGGTGTTTATTTAAAGCAGCCCGAGTATTTGCAGACGTGGCCGTGTTTGTGTGCTGCTTCCAAGTGTCAAAGCGGGTTGAGGATGCTCCTGCAGATAGAGATGCCAAATAGCATTTGTAAAGTTTAGTTTTCAAACCTCGCTAGGCTTGGCCTTGTAATGTTAACACTGTTATAAATCAGGGATGTTTGTGAGTGCTCGGCAGGTTATCAGGCCATAAAGATTGAAATGAAGCCAGAGACCCTAAATGGAGCGAGGACAGCACCGGCCTCCTCCGTCATCCCTCATGGTGTCTTCTCTGAGCACGGATTTATGCTTCGCAACTCTGTTACGCAAAGACAGCACCGAGTATATTTCTTGTTTTTGTGGCCAAGCTATGCGTAGTACATCAACTAAACCGCTATATACTAGACAAATAACTTGTAGTTCAGCAGAGGAAAGACGCGGGCACAAGCACATTTGTAGATGGTGCAGTCATGATGTCAGGACAGAATAAAAGATGAACCAGGCCCTGAAAAACGTGGCGCACGTCACCACAAAGTGGCTGGAAAATCTCTCCTCTTTTCCAGAAGGACCATTACTTTGACACGAGCCTGGCCTCTTTTTTTTATAATTAATGTCGCCGCTCCTCGACCTCGCTGACCACCTATCAGCGTGTTCCCGCTTCCCCCTCGCACTCTGATCCCCCTCATATTTTCTCTCCATATACCTGACCACCCCCATTACCCCCTTCACTTTCCTCCTCTCCTCTTCTCCTTCCATTCTGGGCCAGGCCCACGTCACAACCCGCTGTCATATTTATCCCTGGTGGATTGATGTCGGTGGAGAATGTGGCCCTTCAGGAGATGACGGGAACCAGGACGCAGCCACGTCTGGTTAGCACTTTGCCTGTTTGTTGTCAGGAAACAGGAAAATCTCCAGCGGTGGCTTTGACGTGTTAAGGGTGGGAGAATAACGAGAAAGGACTGTGTTGGGAAAGAGGAAGCAGCAGGTTTGAATGGTTAGTAATGCTGGCCCTGAACTTTTCTTATTTGTCTGGAAGTATTTTTGGAAACACACAAACACTGGCAGCAGCATATTTTTCCTCTGACATACTCAGTGGCCTTTGGGTCGGGATCGGGTGTCGAGCAGCTTTCAGCTCAGTGATGTCAGCTTTGTAGTTCACATGGAGATAAACTTGTCATGTCTCAATTAGCCTCCATGCCTCCTTTCATATCGCCTCCTTGGGACTATTAAAGGTCCGTCACTTGTTATCCCCTCTTTGCGTTGGCAGAGGTCTACTGTGGGATGTTTGGGTCCTGGTCCAACAGCATTTCTGGTGTTGTTCCTGTGACGCATCCTGCCAGCGCGTGTGGACATCGGTGGCATTCGTCACGTGTCTGTTGTGAAGCCGTGCCTGCGCCTTCGTTTGCCCCTGTCTCTACGCGGTTTTGTTTATTTCTGCACAGCCACACCTCACCTGTCCTCGGAGCAGCTGCAGCCTGAAGCCCAGCTGTTGGAGCTGGAGTCCTTTTCTAAATGAAGGTTCAGGTCGACTTGATCTCATTTAAAGCTTTTAAAACGGAGGATCCATTGGCTCACGCTTGATTTACAGAACTCACAGAATCAAACGACTCGCCTGCAGCGTTTACTACCTAGTATGGGAATACGTCCTACTCGTCAAGCAGTGTTATAAAAATCATCCTCTGCTTTGTTGTGACCCATTTGTGTCCAGGTTGAAATGTGACCTTTTTCCCCACCAGCAGGAACCAACCCGACAAACGAAGAGGACCAATCAGATAGGACGTTGGACGATGTGTTTTAATGGCAGCGTCGCAGCTCCACATTCAGATGCAGCGGCTGTGTTTCCATGGGGCTGCCGCCTCCACACGGTGCGACTAAGCGCTGCCCTCCATGCAGACGAGGGGCCGTGCCGCTTGCCTCCTATCGATCCCCCGGCTGCTCTTTTGCTTCCAGCGTTATTGTGTCGTATCGACGCGTTCTCAAATGACTTGTGAAAACCGCCACACAACCAACATTCACAGAAGTCCTTGTCAGGTCTCCTCTCGGCGACTAATTTAGTCACGGGCTGTGTTATTCCTCTTATCCTCCGCCGGTGTATCGCGCTGACAAGGTCAGATGAGTTGACCCGGGCTGAACCCTGGCAGTGGAGAGGGGAAAACAGGACGGGGGTATTTATGGAACAGAGGCTATTAATAGAAGGACGGGGCCGTGATGATGTATGTGTGTCTGTTATGTTTGTCATTGCACATATTTCACATGCAGCTTCTTATGCCGGTGTGATGTTTATGATGCTGCTGTTGTAAGGTTCACTACTGCTCATTATGTTGTTACAGGCTGCACAGACCTGTTGCCGGTTGTTACTGTGAAGCTGAGGAGCACGAAGAGAGGTTGTTGACATTTAGTGCAGCGTGAGGTAAATGTACACAGCCAGGGTTAGGTTTATGTCTGACTCCCGCTGACAAGCTAAACACAGGCAGGAAGTATTGTTTAGGTGAAGGGGGATTTTTTCTTACCCAGTGAGAGGCGAGGTCGCCCTGCTGTGTTCAGCTGGCTGCTTTTCTTTCCTCTGCCCCAACGTGGCACCTCTGCCATATGCTACTTGGCCTCTGTGTTTGGTGGGTCTGTCTGCTACTGGGATCAGGAAATCAGACGGCACACGTGGGCCGCTCCGAGCACATACGCTACATGTCTGAGGATTAGCACAAATTAAGCGCCTACACGTGACGGCGCGGATGTCATTATAGGTTTTCCTGATATCCTGTCACTACGCAGCGGCCGTGGATTCATTATTGTTCTCGAGCTGACTCTGACACACTTGTTCGTATCGTTGGATTTTGTCTGAACTAATCTGCACGTGCCTGTGTGCTCTCCTCCACTCAGAATGCGTGTTGTCTGTGCCTCAGTGCAGACCAGCTGATGATGCTGGGGCCGTGAGGATAAACAACACGAGGTCGTCCTAGCTGTAAACATCGCTCTGCAGCCAGCTGTCCGTCTGTTTGATCCACTTCACTGTGAACCCGACCTGTTGTGATGAGGTGTTTTTTCCCCGGGCGCTGGACTAATAAAATCTAGCATGTCGCCTGACTGTCCACAACCTCTGATCTCCTACAGTATTTATACATGCGAACAAATAGCTTTTGTTTGAGTGTTTGGCAGCAGCATTCCGTTCAGGTTTGATCAAATGAAACTTTAATGACCTGCAGCAGGAAATTGGGTAATTGAAGCAGGAAGTAACAGGAAGTAACAGGAAGTAACAGGAGGCACAGTAGCGATAGAGAACGGTGCAGAGTATGACAAGAGCTGTCATAAGACTTTAAAATAGGTTGAGATCGACTGCAGTTATGCAATGTATGTATGACAAAGGAATTGCTGTGCATTGAACACTGTAAAGTATTTATGTCTTGTACAACTGAAGATGACAGAATTTGTGCTAACTCATTTGTGTGGCCAGAGTCGGGTGGCAGTTTTTAAACCTTGCCTGTTTGTTTTGTTGCAGATGGGGAACGTTGCTTTACGTGCCAGCTTTACTTTTGTCAGTCTTATTTCATTGTCTTCTGACATTTTTAACGCTTGGGGCTTTTTTTTCGGCCACACAGAGCCTCCGCTTGAGATTTCAGTCAGTTCCCAGGCATTCATTTTCTAAATGCTGTTAAAAATTAAATTTAGCTTCTCCGAGTAGTTTCTGACTCGCAAAAAGGATTTTAAGTGTGCAGACTGCAGAATATTAATACCCTGCACTAATCCTAGATGTGGAACGCCGTTAAAACATTAGAAATTCAGTGTTGGACTTGAGGGCACTGCATACACGTGATCTCGACTGCTTCCATGTACCGTGTATGCTGTGTCTGCATAGCGACCTTTGCCACGTCCTTGTAATATTGATGCATTGTTTCGTCTGAAGAAACAAGAAAATGCTGCAGGTATTTTGTTCTTTGTGATGAACAATGTTTTATTCTCCCAGTGCATTGAACCACTCCGCTCAGGCTTTATCCACATCATCAGCATAACTTTGAGCTGTTGGGGTTTTTCATGTACTGTAGTCAGTGAAATCTTAATGGATTTGAACTTTGCCATGTTTAGAAGAGGGAGAATAGATAAGGAGCTGGATGAAAAGGCGTTTGAACTTTCTGTTTAAAAGGGATAATTCATGAGATGAAACATGAACCACGACTATAATAAATACGTTTTAATATATAACCAGATGTTTATCTTCATAGGCTTCATGGGTTTGTAGTTAAAACAAAGATGTGTCTGGATGCGTCGAGTTATGTCTACGTGCCACCGTTGCAAAAAGTACTGTCTGTCCCAGGGATTAGTGGACCCTTTAGTGAGCGCAGTGTCCTCTTCAGCCACACCCCTATGCAAAGATGGGTGGGTCTGCCCCGCAGCCTGGCCTGTATAAAGCTGGACGTACAGCCCCCCGTATCTACTTCACATACTGTTGCACGTGAAACCAGACGCCTGTCAACTTCTGAAATGGCTACTTTTGTTTCGGTGAGTTTTGATGCTGTCGACAGTTCTGCTCTGACGTTCGCCTCCGTTCACTTCAGTTATGTGCAGGATTTGGTGGCTCTCATGGGATTTACATTAGTAGTAGTTGGTGTAAAAAGGGCATTGTACGTTTATAATGACTTCAACGTACGAGTTCAGTGCTTTCACTTGTGGTCACGTGCTCTTACTTGAGAAAACAGGGCATCAGTTAATGATGGGCATCTGCTAAATGACTGATGTTTCTGTCTTAGGATTTGTGTTTTGTGTATAATTGACCAATAATTGCTAACTCCATCAAATGCTTTGAAAGTCTTGTTACATGCAATATGTGTGATTTTAGTTGGCAGCTGTTGTCTCATTATCCTGTTTAAGTGAGTGTAGACGTTTGCTGTCCACTCGTTCACACCCTGCATGTGAAGGCGAATACTTCATAGCCACAGCATCTTCTAACTTTGTTATCTAGACCAAACTGTAAACATTCCTCAGATGAGGTCAGGCAATGTGGGTCGCTGACATCTGTGATGGTGTGGGCGGCCCAGCGTCACACGGGGCATCTGAGCAGTGCACGTTACAGCCCCTTGTCTGCAACCAGCACAGACACTCTCGTTCTCCGAGTCCCAGGAGCCAAGCTTTCACTCAGATCCATGTCAGACTAAGCTACAATAGATTCCTGTGTCCCAGAGAAAGATACAAAGTGTCATTTAAAACTAGTTTAAATTAGATTTTTAAAGTTTTCCCACTTCGGATACCCTGTCATAACGTTAGAGAATGTCAGATTTTGTCCATCCATAATGAACATGTTCCTGTCCTTGTCTCAGATGGCCACCTGCCACGCTTGCAATAAGACGTCCAGACACAGAGGAGTGAGCAGGGACTTTATAGCTACGCTCACAAAGACCCACAGCACACCAGGGAGCGCTGGCAAACCCAAGACCCCACAGTCAAGCAGCAGATCCAACACGACCACCCCCAAGACTCCTGGCAAAGACAAGACACCTGCTCACACGCCCAGGTAAGATGTTTAGATGGCAACTTATATTATCTCCCGGGAGTAAGTGTTTAATCTTCCTCGACTCAACTTTAGACACCTGAGAGGCTAAGGTGTCAGACATGTTAGCATTTGAATGATTCCACTTCTATTTATTCAGCATTAATAGAGCTGCATGTGCTGTACGGGTGCTATGTGTCAGTATCCACAGCTGCCAGATCATTTACTTGTTGACAGAACACTTTAAAACGTTTCCTGGCATGCAGTAAAATCTCAAGTTACTCGTCTTCCTGTCTCACCATCTTTCTGTTGTGTTTTGCTTCCAGGGGCACCGGCTCCTCAAACGCTTCGGGGCCGGGTTCTTCTTCCTCCAAGTCTTCATCCAAACCCAAGAATTGGGTCGTGCAGCGTCTCAGCAAGATCCTCATGCGGGAGGACAACAAGGGCAGCAAGAAGGGAGGCTTAAAAGACTTTCTTTCCTCGCTTTGAGTGTGTTTAAGTAACGTGCACTCTTAAAATGCAAGGTGTTAGGCCCACGTTGCAGCCCGTTGACAGCAAAGGCTAAAGGGAACTAAATCACATACCTGGTTTCTGAGCAGCTGTGGAAAGGGTTACTGCTTGCCCACAAACACGACTGTTGCTGGGGTGCTTGCATGGGCGCTCTTGGATATTTTGAATGCAGCAACTGGGAGCACTGGGCTGTTTATTCCTACTATTAATCAGGGATCAGCAGCCTCTGCTGAGCTTGGGGAGGATGCTTCTTGTGTCTAATGCAGCTCATGCATCTTAATGATCTGCTCACTTGGAGATACTTACTTTGAGTGGAATGTGAAATTATGCAGTATTTATGCAACAACATCACAGGAAACTCGTATTTTTTTCAGGCAGCAACAATTATTCCTTCAAATGATAAATGCATATACACCTTTTTTAGTACTCAAACTACTTGACGTTGTGACTTTTGTATTTGTCTGTACTCATTTAATTTGAAGATTTGTGAAGATAAAGATTTGTGAGCATAAGCATTTTTGTACACATACAAATAGTTTTGAGACTGCAAGTCACCAATAAAGATAATAAGATGGAACTCCTAAATTGCTGTTTACAGTGTAGGCACAGTTGCCTAAAACCTGTATGCAATGCTTTATTGACCATTTTTATATTTTCAAGGTTATCCCTTTATCTTTTGATACAAGAGGAATATACTGTGTTTTCTACTGTCTATTAGCTGTTTGATATGTTTATTTGTTTCAGTCCTAAAATACCTCACTTTTGTGTTCCACTTGATTCTCTGGTATTAAACCTTTACAGTCAGCCAAAGTCTGCTGTTTTTTCTTGTGGAAAATGCTTGCTTTGAAATATCTGGTACTGGAGCTTCAGTCCTGGAGAGTTTGTATCCATATTGTCGGATTATGGATTTAAAATAAATGAATCCAGTATAATTTATTCAGCGTCGGAAATAATTGAATGCAGTTTATTCAGTCTGATTCTAAAGCAGCATGACTAAGATGGACCAGAGTCACCTAGTCAGTTGATAAATGATCTAAAATCTTGATCATGTCTGGATGTCTACCTAATGCATTCTGGAACTTTGTTATTTGGTTATGCATTAATAAATATATGGTCTAATTTTTCCATTAATTGTTTTTAGTGACTTGTCTACAAAACCATATGATTAAATTGCATATCTCTGTAGTTTTGAGAACAAATACAATAGTTTTTTTTATGCAAGTCTAATGTTTGACTTTATGTGGGTGAACTCTTTTTTTTCAAAAGTTGTCTAATAAATAGTTATTACCACATTAGCCTTATTCTGTATAATCGCTAATCATAGATTATGACAAATGGGAGACATGCATTACAGTGAAATGAATATAAGAAAGCATAAATGTGCAGTATGGTGCCTACATATATACGTTTCGCTGCTGCTTATGGTGTAAGTAGTCTTCTCGGCTTTATTGAGAAGATCAACTTACATGTTTAATTGCAAGAAAACCCGAAAAGCTGCGGATAATTTGAGATTTCCCCCTGTTGTTCCGCCCACGTCCTGCAGGTGGCGCTGGACTTTAACTAACCAGCTCAGCTGCACAGGAAGTACCGCAGAGACAGGCTAGCAGGCTAGCAGCTGTTAGCACGCGGCTCGCTGGCGCTTCATGAATACTTAACGTGTTGTCCTACAGGAATAACACGGGGATCAACAATCGTCGGGTGCAGCGTTTCGGCACATCATGTCCAGCAAAAAGCGAACGAGGGAGAAGGAGAAGGAGAAGGAGGGCGGACGGGAGCACAAGAAACACAAGTCGTCAAAGCACGATTTGGAAAAACTGAAAACGCAAACGAGAAAACTCAGCCAAGAAGTTCAGCAGCTGAAACACATCGAGACGTTGTGAGTAACAGCGGCGGGGGCTTTTGTGTTCACGCTGGCAAACTAGTGCATGAATATCAATGCGACCGGACCCCGCAGCCTTGTTTGTGTAAAGCTGCGTTCACACCCGTGCAGCCGTGCGCTAACACTTGTGTGCTTCCTTTGCCTCGTGCAGCTATGAGAAACCTCCACCGGGACTCATAAAGGTAACGCTGCCGCGTGCGGCCGCGCGCCTGTAATATTAGCACACGCGCGCATGCCCTAGACATTTGTTGCTGTGGCAGGAGCACGAGGAGAAACCAGAGGACTGTATTCCCGCGGAACCAGGAAACGAGGAAGCCCGGAACTTCCTGGCCCACGCGCCCACCAGGGGGCTGTGGATGCCTCTGGGGAAGGAGGTGAAGGTGATGCAGTGTGAGTACAGGTCCTCCGCCGCCCGTTACGTCACGCACGTTCACCTCAGCTGTGAAGAGTGCTCGTGAAGCTCATGTCTATGCTGTAAATGTGTCCGTGCACAGATTCAAGGCTTTAATGATGTTGATTACGGCTACATTGTTCCAGTCTGCCACCGGGAAAGATGTTGGACGAAGCAAACTTTGTTACTGTTTTTAACAGCAGCACTTATAGTGGAAGAACTGTAGGTGGGAGTAAACCTCCACCGTAAGGTGGGCAGTGGTGTTAGTAACGTAAATGTCACCACAACAACTTGACATTTCACACCAGCTCCTCTCGTCTGGACGTCGGATCATTAATGACGCCGTGCAGATTACCTTCTGTTCCTTTGCTCTAACAAAGACTATCATTATATTCAGCGGCCGTTCATTCTTTCATCCCACTCATTTTCATGCCGCATGAGCAGCCGGGAACTTAGGGAGTCAGCACACAGCGTCTGTCCATAAAACCTCGTTCCACGGGGTCTGAATGGAAGACGTTCTGGCTAATGCTTCGAAAAATGTCCATAGATTTAGAAAGACTTGACTGTGGGCGTGACATGGTTTTGCCCACTGCTACTTTTTACAGGATGCACAGAACTTGCGTGGTCCCACGTTGTAACGCTCGCATTGTTTGTGATGGCCACACTGTGACTTGCTGTGTAGAGCATTAAAACAGTGTGAAACTTTGCTGAAAAGTATAATTTGCATCAAAGCCGTGACTGAGTTTGAGAGAGTGTGTCTTTGACAATGTGGCTGCACAAACTACACGGGCTCTAACGAGCAACTTGGCCTGAATTGGTTCTTTTGGTGTTTTAAAATGAGACACACATCAATGAAAGAAGCAACTGCACTGATTTAAAAATGCTGAACTGAGGTCAGCTTCAAAGCTTTTTACATGTATTATGAATAGAGTGTAAAATATTGTTATTGCGTAACTGTTGAACATGCATCATTTGCAATTAACAGGCTTTTAAATACAATGATTGCTCTCCCACTGCTGTAGTTGATCGTTTTCCTCTTTGCTCTCAGGTTGGCGGTGCAAGCGCTATGGTCACAGGACGGGAGACAGGGAGTGTCCTTTCTTCATCAAAGGCAACCAGAAGCTCGAGCAGTTCAGAGTGGTGAGCTTTGCAAAAATGTCCCCCTCACCGTTATTAAGGTGAAGTAATGATGTCGAGTCAGAGAGTGTTGGTTGGAATATTGTGACTGGGACGACTGTGCGGGACGGGTCATCAGAGGTCAACGAGGGGGCTGAGACACATTCAGCTCACACTGAGGAGCATGTGGCCAGCAGACAGCTTCACGCCGCCTCTCCCATTGCGCCTGTAACGCAGGAGTTCACTCACGGCATCTGCAATCATTACCATAAATGCAACTGTTTCATATTTTCCAGCCGTGTTTTGTCACCGGCAGGTTTTTTAAAAGTGCTGACGCGGCCGTAAAATCTGTCTCCAGGGCTGGAGTGTTAACAGCCGAAGCACATGCTGTAGTGGAGATGATGTCAGATTGTAGCTGCCAGTGACAGTCTGTGTTTCCTTGTGTGTTTTAGGCTCATGAAGACCCGATGTATGACGTAATCCGAGAGAACAAAAGAAACGAAAAAGAAACCAGGTAGACTCATTAACATATTCCTTGACCCATGCACCTACATCTTTTTTTCAATTACAAATAGGAGCAAAGGGACATAAGACAGTTTTGTTGCTTGTTTCAAGCAGGTCGCACAGAATCTACACATTTTGACTGACATTTTGCTCAGACTGTCTCAGATGACCTGGAAACTCTCTCATGGTGGCTGGTTCTCTGTGCCGGTTTCGAGCAAATAGTATCTGACACCAGGAATGTTTGAATTTGTTCGCGCCGTACGTGTGCGCACGCACGCGCACACACTGCTGTAGTTGCATTGTTGCATGCATTCTGAAAAGGTTAGTGGAAGGCCGGCGGGGCCTCTAAATCTCAGCTGTGTCTGTGCCACGTCGCGCCTGGCATTTTCTTTAAGAGAGAAGTGAAACCATCCAGTTCAGCGTCCAACGGAGGAAGGAAACTTTCTGTGCGATAAAGTTCAGGACTCGTCGTTGAGATGATCGCTCTGTGATCTTCCGCGCCATAATGAGATCTGATGGACACTTCAAAGGAGACTTTCATGGATGAGTAGTTAACAGTCTCCGGATGTCTTCAGACTAATGCGTTTCTGATATTGCCGCTCTTGATGTAAGAGCTCTCTTATTTTGAGCTGCTGTAATTAAACGCCCTTCAGTGCTGAACATTACATACGTCTCTCATCTTCCTTTGTGACTGGACTGATTTGATGTTTGAATTCATTTTATTTCGTTATTTTAATTCATTTTATCGTCCCCTTATGTCAGTTTAGGTCCAAATGGAACTTTAGTGATTGTTCCCACTTTATTATTCCAAGTGTTTATAGTCATTAGCGCTTTAGCCTCATATTTAAGTTATAATGTCTCGTTATCCAGCCTGTTCTAGTGTGGTTTTCAAAGCTTCCAGACACCTGCAGCTTTAATGGGTGCTGTTGGCAATTACTGGGAATATGTGACACTTGGCTAACTCCACACTCTGGAAATGTCAGCACTGGGACAAAGACCGCCTCTTGCTCACTTCAGATGCCCATCCACTTTGGCATCTGAGTGTGCACCACCGTTTTCCTCCCTCCGCTTGGCTCTAACTCAGACTCCTTCTCATCCCCGTCCTTCCTGTGTCTAGGATCCAGCAGCTGCAGCAGTTGCTCCAGGACACCACCTCATCCTCCTCCTCCGACTCAGACAGCTCTTCCTCTTCCTCCTCGTCCGAGCACCGCGGCAAGAAGAAGAAAAAGAGGAAGGACAAGAAAAAGGACAAGAAGAAGAGAAAGAGGAAGCGAAAGCACAAGTCATCCAAAACGAGTGACAGCTCAGATTCAGACTGAGTGTGCAGAACATGCTAATACATAATGTGTGTATTATGTGCTTTAAATGTAGCGAGAGAAGTGTGCAGCGTGTAAGAAGAGCACTCTCCTTTCCTCTGCAGGTTGAGAGGTAACAACTTGAATCTACACCCTCTCTGTTACATCAAACCCCACAGGCTGATATGAAGCATCAAAAAAGCTTTGGCCGCGTTGGTAAAGAATCCAAAACTATACGAACGGAGCCAGCTGCTGTAAGAGATAACCGCCTTTGACTGGCTTTTAATGAGCCAGCAAATACAGTGTGTTATTAAGAGATTGTATTTTCCATGTTTTTTTTTTCAATCCCTGCCATCTCTGGGGTATTAAATACTTTGATTGTAGAGCGGCAAAGAGATGGAAATGGCCTAAATTATACATCGGCGTTCAGTTACAGCTTGTTTTCCACAAACGCCTGAATGTTGAGTGAGTGACTGTACATAAATAGATGGAATGATTTGAGGTTGGAATAATCTTATTTGCTGGGAGCGAAAAAAAAAAAGCCACGGACACGAGGAAGGAATGTATGTGAATGTGTTCCCTTATGAAAGTAGAGCTGTTTATTCTGTGCGCACCCATATGCAGAAACAAAGCTGTTGATCATCACGGCCTTGACCTAATGTGTATCACACTCTTTGTTGGCTGGTTACTAATCAGTCGTGCATCGACATCACACACACACAGAAGCTTGATCATTAATACACACTGGCCGCTGTCCTGTCGTGACCTTTGTGAGAACTCCGTCTTCTGATCTCGCTTTGCCAGCAGAGTGCTTCACAGTGTTCCTCATAAATCACTTTAAAGTAACAATGCAAAGCGATTCTCCTTGTCGCCAGCGAGGGGAAACGGCAGCTACCTCACAGAGAGCGTGGCCTTCAGGCCACATTGAGGGAGGTCTGGTCCTCTCGTGGGCGAGTCGCACATTTAATAAGAAAAAAAAAGACTCCCCGTGGAAATGAACTCGAAACATTCCCTTTTCCTAATGACCCTGGCAGACAATTACAGTGGACCTACAGGAAACAAGGGGACCAGATTGCTATTCAGATCTGTGTCACTTAACAACAACGCCACCAGGGAGTGTTTGTGTGAGGAATCAGTTCGTCGGACGCTGAAGCGTTTCAGCTGCTGACTGGGAGCGGCGTTTCATTTGTTCACCCGCCCCTCTCCCCGTTTGGTCAGCAGCCCCGACCACCACGCCAAGATAAATCAGCTTCATTAAAAACAACCTGTTCCACATCGACTTTTGTTTCTGTCTACGCGGAGCACAATGAATCTCCCAAATGAGATTCGGCCACAGAGGCAACTCGGCGGGCGGTTGTGCCACATAGAGGGAATCTGATCAGCGGAGTCTTTATTGAAGCACTCCGTCTTCTTGGACAGGGGACAGAGCAGATCGAGTGCCAGCCTGGGCCCATTGTGCTGAGTGGTTTAGGGCTCCAGCATATTTGCAGTAGGCTTGATAATTAAATCTTTTATCAGGCTCGTTTATTTTGAGTTGCGCGATATCATCTCTGAAGCGGCTTCGTACAGTTCGAGCCGGTGGTTATGAAACAAGTCTGAGTGACTCTGCATTTTATTAAACGCACACGCTCCCCGTGCCGTGATGTGAGTCTGTACTTTATTGATTGCATCACGCAGCACTTTTCTCCATGTGGACTGAATTAGCACTGCTCTTTACCTCTTTGCCGTCTTAGATAACAGGATTAAAAGCTGCAGCTGCTGCGATGGAGTCTCATCTATGGCTGCAGATGGACATGCAGGAGTCAACTATGTTAAAGTTGGTTTAATAGACAGGAACTGAAAAGATACAGACAATATATATAATATATAATATTGTTTACACAGGAAGTGGAAGAGTTTGTTGTCAGGTATATTTGGCTCAGGGCTGCAGTCAAATTAACAATTTACCCAGGTACACAGAGGGTTATTTAAATAAATAGGGCTTTGAATCTGTTTATCCTCAAGAAGAAAAATAAAGAGAGAGAGAGATTTCTGCTGGATGCGCAGCTTCAGATTATTTATCAGGACCGACAGGCCTCCTGTATTAATCCTCTCCCTGCCGCTCCTGCTGAGTGGAGACGAGGATGAGCAGTGGGATCGTCTTCCCTTCACCCTCCTCTCCCTCGCTCCCTCAGAAGCAGAAACGCTCTCTGGGCTCAAAGCGCCGTGTTGTTTAGAAAAGATGGAAGTAGAAAGAAGTAACATTTGCACAGTCTGGACCGATGTGTGTGAGTGGATGGAGGCTAGAGAGAGAGAGAGTTCAATAACTATGAATTATTAAAAGCATCAGTCCAGTGTGTGTGTGTGTGTGTGTGTGTGAGGGGGAGGAAAGTTGCAGTAAAGTCAGGATTGTTTTAAAGGTTGATAAAAAGTATATAATTTTATTAATAAGTACACGTGTAATTACTGCGCTTCCTTTAGTTTTTGCCTTTGTTGTCTGAACAGAACCGTCTCCATCCGTCGCATCCTTCAAGGCTATTTTGTGGTGTTCATGTGTTTATTTGTGGATTCGTTAACGATCCGCCGGTGGCCTTTCCATAACGCACTAATGAAAGTATGCATGAAACGTGCCATTATGTCGCGCTAATGTGCGCGTGCAGGCCGGAGGGGCGGCAGGGGGGCAGGATGACATCACCCAGACGCGTCTCTGATTGGAGGACATTTTGACTTGTGACTGACCGGAGTACAGTGCAACTACTTGGGAGTCGCGTCTCAAACTCGAGCGGCCGAGCTGCGAACGCTGCGGATGCGCGTCGCCAGTGCGCCCATTCATCCCCGGCGTGGCGTCGCCGAGCCGAGCCAGCAGACGGCAGGAGCAAGGAGGAAGTGGAGGCATCGCTGTGCAGAAGCGACACACACACACGCACGCGAGCTCCTCGCTGGAAGAAGTGGACTCGTTTCGTCAGGTATGTCACAGCACGCTGTCCTTCGTTACAACGTCGCCGCTGTGCGCGATTTTTTTTTTTTTTTTGCGCTGATTGTTGAGGATCCGCGGTGTTCGGGCATCGCGGCGTTGTTCCGCGCGGCGGGCGTTTGCGTGTTGTTGTCACACCGTGGCGAGGACGTGACTGTTTGTGTTACCTTCCGCTGTGCGCGTCCACTTTGTGGAGTCGCCTCGGCGGCGTCGGGCGCTGCCACTTATCGACGCGCAGATGTGGCGGAAAAGCGCCGCGGCTCCGCGCGTTTTCACGCGGACCCGGCGTGGATTCCCGCGGCGTGCGCGCGCGTCGTTAGTTGCGCTTCCGTCGGCGAGTGTGCTTTTAAAGTAGCAAGTTGCCGCTGCCCGCCGGCGTCTTGATTGATCGCGCGCTGCCGCTCGACGCCACGGAGCGTCGCGTTCGCGGGCGCCTCCGTTCGTGTCCCCGCGCCGCTAATTAAAGCGCCGCGTTAACGGTGCGCGCCGCTCCGTGGGCCTGTGGCCGTGACACGAGACTCTCACCTGGAGCGAGGTGCGTCTAAATCCTCTCCTCGCTCGCCTGATGCCAAATACTTGACCTAACTTCCCTCTTTTTGAAACCCGCACGCCAGCTTTTCACGCCCGCTTCCCCAAACAGGCGCGCGCACGTGCCTTGGCGTTGCGTTCCAGTACTTTGTGATTCATTAACGTGGCAATTATAGCATCCAGACCTCAGGTGCATTAAACATCTGTTCAGAAATGAATGTGCCCAGGTGTGCGTTTGTTTGCTCTGATCCAGAAGTAAATCTATTCATTTTGTCTCACATATGTCTCTATTATAAGTTCATTCCCTTTACTCTCTCCTCAGTAGCTCATGTCCGGCGTGTTGCTCAGTGAGCGGACTCCTGCTGGGAGGGTAACTAACCTGCCGCTGGCCCCTCCCTGGTGCTGGAGGGACCACGCAGTCGCTGCTAATGGACCACCGGCTCCGGCTCCTCCTCCTCACGTCCGCTGTGGGTCCCTCCGGGGCCTTTGCCGTCGCCCCGGGGCCCGTTTCCTCAGACCAGTAATCTGCACGTCCGACGTCCCTGACGGCGGGTGTTGTGGCTTCTGGATGTTTGGCGGCCGAGCGTTAGCATGCGATGAATGGTTCATGTGTCGTGTGAGGTTTAGTGTGGGGCTGCACTTTGGCCGGCGGCTGCTCCCAACAAGAGGCGCCGGGAGTGTTCTATCTCTGCTTTACAGCCACCTGGGGGATCAAAAGCGATGCACACTGCTGCAAAGCGGGTTTTATTAAGCCCCATAAACCAACATGTCACCCTGGTTTACCTGCATGAGTAAATATTCCCAAAATCCCAATAAGGGTCTTAAAAATCATTGAAAGAAATGCCGTGTCAGAGTGAGAATGTGGGCGTGGCCTATTTGTTTTAATGTTTGAAACCCTGAACGCTAATCTGGATGGTGCTGCTGTAGGACTTGATGACGTGTTGATATGTTGACGATGCTGCGCCTCCCTCCCTGCTCCCCGTCCCCCCCCCCATCAGCGTTCGCCCTGACTCTCGTCTCGGCCGTGCCTCCTCCTTTTCGCCTCCTCCTTTTCGCCTCCTCTCCATCCCCCGTGCAGCACTTCCTCCTCCTTCGCTCGCTCTCCGCTCTTCCTCCCCGAGGGTCATCTCTATGTAAATAGTTTTCTCCTTGATGTATGCCCCGCCTGCATCCCCTCCCCTAAATGCACTCATTTACCCTCTCCTGCTCTGAGGACGGTTGCATTAAACCCCCCCCGACACATTTTCCCCTTTCTGTCACTTTTCACATCTCTCGATGCATTAAAACCAAACGCCACTGTGCGTTTGAAGCCGCACTCCTTGCCCACCCGCGACCCGAGGTCACATTAATTCGCGGGTCCAAATGAGGTGAGTGTTGTCTCGCGTAATTGCTCCCCCTGGTGCGGAGTTAATTAAAACAGCGAAGGTGCGGCGGGACGGTGCCAGACGGCTCCACAGACATATGTGGGTGAGAAGACGCCTCGCAGGCCTCGCTGCCACTTCCTGCTGCTCGGTTATCGTCTCAGTTCACGCCACAGACACCGAGGCAGGAATCGGTAAACTAAGATAAAACGTACAGGAAAAAGAAGCACTGCAGAACTATGGGCTCTTTTATTCTACTGATGTCACGCTCTGTGTGTAGCGCCGCTTTGATTCAGCCTGTCCCAGTCTAGACTTCGTGGAGAGGCGGCCGTGCATGACCCAGAACCCGATCCGGGTCCCCGTGTGCTCGTCCTGCCGCTGCATTCCAGCTGTGGTGCCGCCGCCGCAGGAGCTCTGTAAATATTGAGCAGGAGGTGGTCCGGCTCCGTGTGTGCGTTCGTGGTGTGAAGCGTCAGAAGCTGCAACCGCCTCGGCCTCGGGGCCTTTTGACCCACCAGACTTTCACAATAAGAGTCGGACGCGTGCGTTTACCCTCCTCGGTGGCACTCGGCCCGCTGTGAGTAGGGCCGTGTTCCACGAGTGGTTTTGTATTATCTCATTTTTTTTTTTTTACGAGCGATGCAGAGGCTCGCAGAATGTCGGAGCTGCGCTGCTGCGTCAGTTCTCGCGTTTCTCAGCTGGATCATTTCCACCGTTGGCGCTGGTGTGTCAGGATGACCCAGGTGCCAGACACAGGTTTAGCTCAGCTGCACCCTAATTATAGCTTGTGTGTGTGTGTGTGTGTGTGTGTGTGTGTGTGTGTGTGTGTGTGTGTGTGTGTGTGTGTGTGTGTGTGTGTGTGTGTGTGTGTGTGTGTGTGTGTGTGTGTTTACATGTCTCTCCCCTTTATCTAATGTGTAATGCTGTGGGCCGCCTCTCTCTCTCTCTCTCTCTCTCTGTCTCTCTCTCTCTCTCTCTCTGTGTCTCTCTCTCTCTCTCTCCCCCCTCCCTCCCTCCCTCTCTGCAGATGGCTTCTGGCGCGTTCCCCTGCTTATCCATCTATCTGTACAGTGTGAACGCCCCCCCGGGAGCCGTCCTGTCCCAGGAGTGTGAATCAGCGGAGGTGCCCTAGTTTTCCCTCCCGCTCGCTCCGAAGTGCACACTTGACTTTTCGGTTTTCTGCATGAAAATGTCATAATGTAGTGGATGGAAGTTTTCATCTGATGTGGTAATGAGCCGCCTGTTTGATGTTGCATCCATGAACGGCGCCACGAGGGCTTCGCCTGAACTGCTGCGCGTGTGTTCTCCCTCCAGCTCCCTATAACTCCGCCGCGGCGGCGTTTTTTGCAGTTTTCACATCATGTATCGCAGAAGCAGGGGTCCCGTCCTCCTGAGCGTTCGGGCCGCGGTCCCGGGCGGCTGCCGGACCCGGTGGTGCGTTCAAATGTCGCAGGAGGCTGCTGGTGTTTAGTGGAGCCGAAAAGACTTGAAACGGACGAAAGAGTTTCGAACAGCTGACGTTAAATTAGAATCCCTGGGTTTGTTCTCACAGGTGCAACCGAGCGTCTCCCTCTCTCTCTCTCGTCCACAGAGGTGCTTCAGGGTGAAGCCTGTTGTTCTGCTGGATTTGAGTAGGAGGACGAGTCCAAACTTAAAGTCAATAAACCCTAAACTGCTGTTTTATTGACAGCTGTCTTTGTTTACTCTCTCTCAGCCAATTCCAGCAGCAATTATCGAGTCTAATGTTGAATTTATATACAGGTTAGAGTCTGTTTATTTTCTTGTTCCTGTGACTGGAGGCACCAAAACGCCGGATCCATCCTCTCGGGTGGTTCCGCCCGGTCCGGCTGAACGGCGGCGGGTCACGCCTGTCGCGGTGCCGCCGACGCGCAAGCGCACCGACACCGACTGCACGATTAACACACGCGCCCAGATTACGGATCTGAACCAGTTCTGTCACGACGACGGGCCCGGCGACGTCGGCCACGGGAGTGTTTTCCGTCAGACTAGTCGAGGCTACAGAGAGAGAGAGAATCATAACAAACCAAGGTCGTCGGCTTTGCTCGTTCACTCGTGCTGCAAGTCTTGCATTGACGGCGTGTTGCTTGTTTGTTGTTTGCAGTGGCTGCCTCTCATTCTGTGAATAAATCAAAATGGGAAAAACAAGATGCTTTGATTTCTCCCCTCGTCAGATTCTTCTTCATGTCTCTCTTTTGAGACCTTACCCCCCGATGCCCGTTTCTTCATTTATCATTCTCAGGCCCGTATTGCGCGCTCTCTCTCTCGTCCATGTTCTCATGAGAGCTTTCCGCCTGAACAACTCCTATATATATTTTTTCCCGTGTTCTGACCCTGGCTGCCCACACATTGACCAGCAGCAGCATTCTGCGGGGCATCTGGAATACATCGGCCTTCTTGGTCGTCTCTCCTGCTGCCACTTTTCAGCTCCGTAGCCTGAAGTGAGCTTCTACTGGCTCCAGGCCGCCGTTGAGAACGGGCCGTAATCACCCTCACACCCTGACGCCGCCTTTCATTTCTCCTCAGCGCCAGGTAACTGTACCTTCGCCTGCGGAGGAAAAAAAAAAACGCTGCGTTGGAGAAAACTCCCGAAGCAGTCACCGCTGAGATGCTGAAGCTGCAGAGAACATGGGTTCAGCCGATGGAGGCGTTGGAGGTCTCCACCTGCTTTTACCCCCAGTCAAATGGATGTGTAAACACATAATACACAGGATGAAACCTTCTGCCGTCGGAGGTGGTTCTACTATCAGATAAACAGACCTTAGTAGTGCATTGAATAGGCTTCATAGTAGTATTTGTGCTGAGGACCTGAAGCACCGGCTGCTCCTGCTCCTCCCGCTCGCTGCTTATCACCGCCTCCCTCTCGCTCCTGCCGGCACCGTTGTTGTGTCTATAGAAACAGGTTTTCCCAGAACAAACATCAAGGGCTGTTTTTGTTGTCTCGCAGACGCGCGTTGAGCTATTGTGCCCGAATTCTGCTTTGAATCCAGCCTCTATTTGCGGCCCGAGCAGATTCGCCATCTGTAAACCACCTGCCTTGGTCCCTGTCGCCCCGGTCTTCGCTGGCCACGCAGCGGCGTTCCGCTCACTAGCTGCGCCGTCCTCTCATCTTATTCTGCCGAGAACCGAAGAATAACACGGTGCAGTTCTGCTCAGTTGGGCTCAGCTGAGACGAGGGGTGTTGTAGTGGCGTTCTAACTGGGTTTAATGTTGCCTTTGGGGCTTGTCAGTGTGTCTGTTCTTTTGTTGTCTGGAGGGGAAGCTTAACACTGTTTGTGTTATTTTTTTCATGTCGGACTTGTCTGGCTGCATTTTCCAGCCGCCACAGCTGTGGAGGGAGCGGCACACGGACTCGCGCGGGCCAGCGATGCCTGGACGCAGGCACGGGGTTCAGCCGTGATCGGACTCCAACTGCGGCGCTGAAGGGAGATTCAGCGGGAACCTTCGCGGAGGTGAGTCACTTCCTGCCGACGCGCGCGCACTCGCTCGCTCGCCGATCCGCTTCCTGTTGACAAAGCGAGAAGAGAAAAAGGTCAGGTTGTGTGGGCACAAAGCTGGTACGTGCACAAAGCAACGGGGTTAGTCAGTCATGTTGTTCAGCATCAATTACAGGGCAGGATGGCGAGAGAAACGCTGATGACCGTTTCCATGTCTTTTGGTAGTGGATGTATGGGGGGGGGCTCTGTGTACAAATGACATTCCAATGACATCGTACCCACAGACATGAACGCCTGACCCGAGAAATGTCTCTGCTCCTGTTTCTCTTCCCCCTTTTCTTCCCCTTGGTTCTGTTACTCTCATAAATGTGGGTTACATTCAATTAACCCAAAAAAATGCTTAGTCAAGTCCTTTGAACTCTGAGCCCGACTCCATAAATAGCCGACGTCTCCCCATTTGAACTCTGGCCACTGTTCCTGAACCACAGGCGAAGCCCCCGCCCTTGGTTTTACTGTAGCTTGACAATAATAGGGAAGCCAGGCGTCGCCGGGACGTGGGCTGGGCACACAGATGGGCCGTTGCTGGTCTGCTAGGGCGGGGGGGCCCGACTGGCACCGGGGCCGACTCGTGACCGTCCGGGCATGGCAGAACCGGGCCCTGACGGCGGGTAATCACAGGGATGGAAGGAGCATATGGTTAAGAAAGGAGGCGGGGAGTAAATAATGGACGGCCGACAGTGGGAGGGCGAGGGCACAGTTAGAGGTTAGTTAATTAAAGGGCGAGGCCGAGGCTGGGCACAGGGGACCTGCCATGACGGGGTGTGGCAGGGGTGAGGAGGAGGAGGAGGAGGAGGAGGAGGAGGCATCTGGGGACAGCGAGACGGACGCGTGGAACATATTTTAGCTCCGGTGCACGTTTATAGCAAATGAAAGCTCGTGAATGGTGGCTGTGTGCGACGGTGTGATACTGATGAGCAGTCAGTCAGTCAGTCAGTCAGTCAGTCGGGGCGGCCGATGGGCCACGAGCGCCCAGCGGGGGGGGGGGAGCCGCCCAACGGTGTGTTTGGAATTGGGGATTAGCTGATGTATAGTCACAGCTGGGTGGAGGCGAGGGAGGAGGGGGGAGACAGCTGGCAGAGCAAAGGGTGTGCGAGAGGCCGACCGCCACAGTGACTCCTTTGTTCCCACTCGCTTGTGCCAGTCACAGCGAGTGGACGGCCGGTCTGTGATGTGACTGAGTCCTTTCACGCACACAGTGCCGCTCCGCGGGGACTGCGGCTGATAAAGTACCTGCATCGGCAGCTCGGAGTCCTCTCCCACATCCAACACTACTGTCCAGTCAAAATGATGGTTTCAGGTCCCAGAAAAGTGGATTTGAGCCCGGGTTCTGCTCCAGATTCCGATCCCCGTCCGTGACGACGCTGCACCGAGCTGCTCCGGCCGCTGCAGACTTCCAGAAACACCTCCCACGGAGCGCTTATTGCGGCGGCGATGACAGTCATCAGCGGCGTAATTGCAGCTCCAGCAGCACTGAACGCCGGCGTCTGCTGCCGTACGTGCGCAGGGCAGCGAGTGCAGAATGCGGAGGGCGCGCGCTCCCTCCTGGCCTGTGGAGCCGAGCCGCACGCGAGGAGCGTCAGGAGGAAACGATGCACGCGTGGACTTTATCAGGAGGAGCGGCGCCTCCTGAGACAGCTTATTCCACCTTTCTTTTATTAAACGTGTGTGTGTGTGTGTGTGTGTGTGTGTGTGTGTGTGTGTGTGTGTGTGTGTGTGTGTGTGTGTGTGTGTGTGTGTGTGTGTGTGTGTGTGTGTGTGTGTGTGTGTGTGTGTGTGTGTGTGTGTGTGTGTGTGTGTGTGTATATAGATGGGCTTCCCAGCACACAGGTTTTCGCTCCCCAGAAAACCAGTAGCCCTCAGAAAATATAATAATGATAATAATAAAGAAACAGACTGGCTGGTGATAGACTGGAGCGTATTCCTGTGAACTGTTAGAAGGTTCTTTTTCTCCTTTTGAAAGCTCTGCTCTAAAGCGTCCACTCTTCCCACCTCCATCTAGCTGTCTTAGCTATATATATTATATATATTTTTTTAGGAGTTCAATAAGCCTTTTCAGTGCCTGACTTCTTCCTCTGAGTATTTGAACCATTTATTTCAAGTAGGACAAGTAAAAATAGCCACAAATCAATCCCGAATGCGCTGCGGCTCGGCGCCGATCTCGATCTAGGCTAGCGCGGCCCAACGGGATAGAGCGACGGCACTCAGAGCCGGGCCCGGTGACTGGCACCGCGGCGTGTTCATTAAAAGCGCGGCCGACGGGCGGCGCCGACCCGGGCCGCGGCACCCGCTAAAAGCCATTAAAGGGGCGGTGGCAGATCAGGGTTTGCTGAGTTGTGATGCCGATGTGACCTTTGGGTCACTTCGCGGTCCAGCGGAGGCGATAATCCGTTGAGCTGCTGAGTTTAGCTAAGTGGAGGATGCGCGCGTGACGCGTACAACCCACTTATCTGCATGTCTCATGGTGTAAGAGCTCACCAGAAGTGAGAAGGACCTGCAGCCGTCAGCAGACGAGTGAAGAAGGATGGCGTTAATACGTCTTCTGATCGTATGGAGGGGAATTCGCACAGTGTTTTTATATGTTTTGCTCTTGGAAGACGTTGGAAGACCTCCATAAACTAAAGATGAAAGAATAACGTCAGACTACAAACAGGCAGAAGCTCATTTAAGCAGCAGCTTTATCTGGAATAGTAATCGGTCGCCTCATTTAGTGCTTCACACTATTTCAAGTCCCACTTGACTAAATAATGGAGCAGAGCTCTTTTTTAAGTGTTTTCTTGTGTCTGTGTGTGGTGATGGTGCAGCTCAGTCGGCCTCGGGTCAAACCGCCTCAGGCTTCAACTTCACATCTGATTATTCACAGCACCGTGAATCAAACGCTGATCTTGAAATACGAAGCTGGACGTCGACGGTATTGGGCAGCTTCCCTCGGTCCAGCACCAGTGAAACTCAGCCTTTAGCTGCGCTGATACGAAGCTGAAGGGGCGTTTTCTGAATGAGGAGCGCTGGAGAGTGGGAGAAGGCAGATTTACAGCAGCTGTCTCTCGCCTGCATTTGTGCTGGTGGCCCGTGTGCGTGTTGATCCAGAAGGACCTTTTGTCTCGTTGCTTTGTGCCATGTGGGACTTTGAGGAAGTGGGATTTGGGTTTCCTATTATTGCTCTGGGAAACAGATGGGGTGATTTGAGCGATAGGTGCCCGTTACTGCTTTGATCCTCTTTTCTAGTTCCTTCCTCTGAGCCGTTCTCAGGCGTGTGTTGGATGAAACCTGCCCGTCGTGACGCAGGCGGAGAGGAGCTATCGATTTGTCCCGCAGTAATGTGCTTTGATTGGTTACGCAATGTCGGCATGAAAGCGGGGAGTCACGGCTGAGCCGAGCCGCTTCTCAACGGAGGCCCGGCTTAGAATGGTGTCGGCGTGTTTTTTTTATTCACACCAGGCGGTTTATATTTATGTGGTTGTTTGACTTTCCTGAATTGCACCCACTTAGAGTGAGAGGGGGTGTGAGAGAGACGCGCTCGCTGCTCTGCTGGAGTAGTCGGGGTCAGTTTATGATGGAGGCGGCTGCTTGTTTTTTTTCTCTCTCGCTCTGCCTTTGAATGAAGAATGCTGTTCTGGCCGTTCCTGACGCTGAAATGCCTCCTTCCTCCTCCAAACGTGCACAAATACATGCAGGCCTCCCAGCAGACAATGGACCTATAGACCTGTTACCATGACTTCCCTCTCTGACCAACCAAGAGGCGCCGTTCATCCCCGCCTCCGTCATGTGTGTGTGTGTGTGTGTGTGTGTGGGGGGGGGGGTATCTACCCATCCCCTTCACACACACACACACACACACACACACACACACACACACACACACACACACACACACACACGGGGGTCCAGTGAACTCTTTCAGGTTCGTCCCTCAGAGGCTCCAGCCATTGTTGTGTGCTGATCAGTCACAGTGAGGCTCTGCTCAGACCCTTCCCCCCCCCCCCCCCCCCCCCCACACACACACACACACACACACTCACACACACTCACTCACACTCTGTCTGCTTTTGATGAATCGCACTTTGATGTTCTCTGCACTGCACAAACCTCTAGAAACAAGGCACACCATTGATGCGCTGAGGTGGAAGTCGCGGGACTCGCACGGGTTTATTCCAGTTTTTAGGGTTCGATAGTTATTTTATTTTAAAGTTTATCTCTGCTTTTCATGACAAACACAGTTCTGGATCCCACTGGGAGGAAAATGCTTGTCATTCTTAAGATCTTAATTTCCCATGGGGCGATATGAAGAGCCTGTGGTTTAAAGAGACAATTCATAAATATTTATATAATAAAAACATTTGGAGAATCATCATAGCTGCATGGTTTGTTGTTCTAAGAAATGAAACGTGATCATTTCCAGAGGTTTCATTTACTTTTTCCCAAACTATGTTGTCCTTTGACTAAATATCAAATGTGAAAGATGTGTCTTGCTTCATTGCAAAGATCTGTCATATCTGTTTAATGTTACGGCTCAGGCTGCAGCACATCAGCTCAGTGGAACATGAAAATAGATTAGATGGGGAAACACCCAGGTTTGCTTAGTCCAAGCCAATAAACGTCAACCGGCATCTGTGAAGCTCATCATCTCCCGCATTACTACATGTTCTGGCTGCGCGGCAGAAACTAATCAGCAACTTCTGGTCCGTTCGGTTCTGTAGGGGTCAAACCTTCGTGCGAGAACAAGAGCGGTAAAATCCAGATCCCTGAGCAGCGAGCGTGCATTTCATGCGTTTCATTCTTGAGGTGCTGAGCATTTTCCACTCATTACTGTTTTTTTTTTTGTGCAATCAAACAAAACAAGCCAATCATTGTGGGCTGTTTCGTCTCATTCCCATGCCTGCATCAACAGCGCTCACAAACCCATCTATTCATGACTCCAGCATGTTCCCTTCAAAACCAAGGCTCCTCTTTGCAGCCTTTTCCTAATAGTCCAGCTATGGAGGTTGATTACACCAGAGGCCGTGGGCCCGCAGCCACACAAGCCACTGTGGAGTCTTCTGGGGATGCACATAACATAGCTGACATTTTTTCTCCCTAACCCACATCTTGTTTTTGGCAAAGCCGAGATGATTTAAAGTTCAGAAACCGCCGTTATTAACACAAGGTCCGTAGAATGGCTCTGCTGTGGGTTGGAACGGACGAGTGGTGCAGTCCAGGACTTTGCAACGGTGCACACTTTCACTGGGGCTCCATTTGTGTTCATGACATCCTCACTCGTCTATTTCTGAACGTCAGCATGCTCTCCATATGAATCATGCCCTTATTGCAGCTTCAAACCCAACAGTTCATGTAACGTTATTGTTTCCTGCTGATGCAGGAAGGAAGTTCGAATCAAGTTTCAACGGCTACTTTGAATCCTGCAGTATTTTCTTAGCTCGCGTGCGTGCGTGTGTGTGTGTGTGTGCGTGCATGCGTGTTGTGTGTGTGTGTGTGTGTGTGACCTGGATTAACCGTTTCCAACAGGGCCAAGAAGCCTGAGAGCAGAAGGTCACACTGTCAGTGACTCACTAAAGCCTGTGGGTTCTGTCACACTATAGCGGGCACGCGCACACACACACACACACACACACACACACACACGCACGCTTCCTCACTGGCTGTGGAAAGGCTTCCAGGGTAAACACCTAATTGTGCTCCTCGTTTCTGTTTTTAAGCTCTCGCCGCCGACCTTGATGCTGACTGATATTGAGTTATGCAATGGGGATGGATGCCATGTTATTTTTAAAGCCAGAGAGACCGTGTTTGAGCAGGGCACATGGTCCATTGTGTTAGTAAAGCAACGGAGAGGAAAAAAACATCTGTATTAGTCACCTTATGTAACACTCTTGAATACAAATGCTGTAGGTGCAGGGATTAAAATATATACACCAGGGTATTTTAATGGTGCAGGTAACGTTTCATAAGCACTTAAAAATCCCCAAATATCGTGGCGTCGATGGGTTTCCTCGCGTATTGTGCAATGTTTGCCTGCTACTACACTCTGGATGCTGTAAACACCAATAAATGCAGTCATTACTCATAGGTGATGACAGAATAGCTCAGTTGTTGGGAGTCAGACGCTTAAACAATAGTCGTGATTAATGCAGGTTAGATTTCCCATCACGGCCTTTGTCCACTTGTCCAGTTGCAACATTTGGATATCACACATTGGGAAGGAAGGAAAAGGGGGCGTGTCTTTTTGATGCATCCTGCTGGTTCTTTAATGAGCAGCATTGCATTGATGGAGAGGGTGGGATTTGGATTATTAACCACTAGCAGGGTAGCAAACGAAGGCATCAGCCCCCCATCAGCCTGGTGTGTGTGTGTGTGTGTGTGTGTGTGTGTGTGTGTGTGTGTGTGTGTGTGTGTGTGTGTGTGTGTGTGTGTGTGTGTGTGTGTGTGTGTGTGTGTGTGTGTGTGTGTGTGTGTGTGCGCGTGTGTGTGTGTGCGCGTGTGTGTGTGTGCGCGTGTGTGTGTGCGCGCGTGTGTGTGTGCGCGCGTGTGTGTGTGCGCGTGTGTGTGTGTGCGCGTGTGTGTGTGTGTCAGTAAAAGTGATCTTAGCCCGTCGCTGAGGATAATAAGAGGATAGCGTTACGAGCCACGGGCAGCGAGGCCCAGCCAACAGTGTAACTCTACCTGACACCTTGCGAGTGTTGGGTCTAATTAGGCGTCTGCTCTGGGTTATGTACCTATTAACTGTGTTTCTTCCCTTCAGGCCGCGGCTGTTCGCTCGCGATGCGAGGTGTAATTTAGACAGGGCCACGTTTTTGCCGGAGCGCTGCTTTAAACGGGCCTCTCGCCCACCGTCTGCCATGATGGCATGTTTGGAGGGTTTGCAGCATGCGGAGATCATTATAATTATGGTCTGGACTTGAGGTTGTGATTGGATGGAGCGCGTTTGGCTGATGGTAGTGTTCTGCTGGGGTTGCACATGGTCCAGTGTAATTTCATTACAAATCTGACTCAGGATCTGTGCCTCTCCCATTCCCCCGTCGTACATGCTCCGGTGTTTCTGTTGCTCTGCATCCATTTTGACAAATGAAGTGAGGGCACAAGGGGCTTCACCTTTGACCCAGCAGTGTTCTGGACGGGTCGGTCGGGCCGAAGGAGCGTTCCAGTCTCTGGATATTCGCCACGGAGCTCAGGTTCATTGGATTATTAAAGCTTTGGCTCGGGGATGAGCAGCGCCGCCCGCCTCCCTTTTCCAGACAAACAATTTTGTGCGGCTGACGCAGATATTTGTCACCGTCCAGCAGGGAGTCACGGTGACAGAGGTCCCCCAGAGTCTCACTTCCTCCAGCCACCAAGTCATTTGGGTTCAGCTTCCAGATGACGGCGAGCGATCCGAGTTTGGCACCAGACAGAAGGAAATGATGTGTTGCCATTACTTTTTGTTTTCCTCCGTTGCTGTGTTCAAGTGTTTTGCTACTTGGAGACGTTGGGAGAGTTATGATGCTCACTTACATGATGCAGCCTCTTGGGTGACGGTGGTCAGGACAGTGTAAACCTTCTGACTCGCACTGTTGGTGTGTGTTGTGTACCATGCATAAAATTGTGTGTGTGTGTGTGTGTGTGTGTGTGTGTGTGTATATATAGAGAGTATGGTTTTCTTGGTTGTCCAATCCACTTATAGATTGAGATTGAATCTTCATGCATATTTAAATGATTTGCATGCGCACACTACCACCCGGCTTCACGGGATTAACGATTAACATTCTCTTTTGCATTTGGTTCACTTTCAATCAGTCACGAATTGGTGTGTTTCTGAATTAAAGACGACGCAAAAGCAAAATGAGCTCCTTTTGATGAACTTGGTGCATCTCCTTCCACAACGGTTGGTTTGATCTGCGAACAGTAACTGTGTGTGTGTGTGTGTGTGTGTGTGTGTGTGTGTGTGTGTGTGTGTGTGTGTGTGTGTGTGTGTGTGTCTGTTTCCTGTTTTCACGCAGTCTTTTGCTAGAGCTCAGTTATAAATGATGCAGTTCATCCAGATCAACAATAATGAGCAGGTTTGTAATTTGTTGCTGAGTCGCACAGTTCGCCCTCTAGCACGAATCTCTAATTTACGCCACTGCCCTCAATTGTTAATATCTCGTCTTTGGGTTTTGGCGCTTTTTTTTATTTTTTCTTTTGTTGCAGACGAACCCGTTTCCTCTTTCCTCAACAAACGCCTACTTCCTCTTTCGGTCTCTCTCTGTACTCGGCTGCTGTCGAGCCTGAAGCGACGCTGCACAGGCTGTTGTGACGTTTTTCTCTCTCGCGTGTGATGCTGGACGTGCTTCCCTCACCGGCGGACGCTCGGCCTTAGAAAGGAGCTGCCTCGCTGTGGAAGCTGGGTGACATTTGATTTGCAAGGAAAGCCCAAAGGCCGGTGGGAGTCGGTCTTTCCGGGTGAGCCCTCGCATCACTGTTTTCGCCTCTTCGCTTCATACAGGATGCAGCAGGCCTCAGGGTGTGGCTCCGTGCATTCTGCCGCCACCTGTGTCACTATTGGGTTATCTGGTCTAGATTAGTTAATATCTTGGTGAGGGCCGCGTACGTGTTAGTTGATCCGAGGACGCGCTCATCATCTGACTAGAGAAGTGAGTTCCATCTGTTTTGGGTGAGGGATGGAAGTGCGATGTCAGTAGTTTGTGAATTGGAAGCTTTTCTCCGTGTTTAGGATCGTAGTTACGAGATGAAGCAGAGATGAATTAGTTGTGTGTCTGTGGGTGTAATCAGTCATCTCCTTGTCTCTAGCCTTTCCAGCGGTTGAATGTGTATGTTTTCATGATCCCGTCCGAGGACCAGGCAATTGTTTGCTGCATCCTGTTCAGGATGCGTCTCATGCCACCTCTTGTAGGCGCGAGGCGGGTTCGTAGCTCTGCCGGAGGTCACTCGGTTGCCGTAGAGTTGTAATGAGCCGCTGGTACTGACGTTCGACAGGATATCCTGCTTGGGTTTGTGACACGCAGGCCAGACGAGAGTCGCGCACACACAGAAGTCAGCAGGCTGCAGTCATGTCTTAAAGGGTCATGAAGAACCTGCAGCCAAGTGTTGGTCAATATCCAAACATTGCGACACTTCCTGCTCTGGTTGAATGTAGAAGACACATTTGTGACCTTTGACCCCGCTATTCTTTGGCTGTCTTCCTTTATTTGTAGCTGTTTTTGTCGGCCCTTTGTCTTTGACCCAGTGTCTTTTCCTGTGTGTGTGTGTGTGTGTGTGTGTGTGTGTGTGTGTGTGTGTGTGTGTGTGTGTGTGTGTGTGTGTGTGTGTGTGTGTGTGTGTGTGTGTGTGTGTGTGTGTGTGTGTGTGTGTGTGTGTGTGTGTGTGTGTGTGTGTGTGTCTATTGTTAAACTGTAACGTGTTGTTTAACAGATATCAACTTTTACATTCGGTTGTTAAAATAGATTCCAGTATGGACCCAGTTCAGATGGTCACATGAGAATTGGTGGTGGGGTAATTGTTTTAGTGGGTCAGAGACTAAAGACGAGGGATGAGGGCGTGTTGGTTTGAGCCTGTTTTTCTCTCTTTGAGGTGTAACCTGACTAACGTGTGTGTGTGTGTGTGTGTGTGTGTGTGTGTGTGTGTGTGTGTGTGTGTGTGTGTGTGTGTGTGTGTGTGTGTGTGTGTGTGTGTGTGTGTGTGTGTGTGTGTGTGTGGGCAGACGTCACGGTCGGCAGTCGTAACTCTTGGTCCCCTGCTCCGTGTCGTCTGAATGGGACGCTTTTTTTTTGTAGACGCACACACCCTCGCTCTCACTCGGGCCCCTGCGGCGACTCGGGCCCCTTTGTACAATGATCAGATGAAGAGCTAGGAGAGGTCCTTTTGAAACCCACCCAGCAGCCAGAGCGACGCAGACACAGCAGCCCACAGGCTCAGACAAAGCACGGGGCCTTTGAGAGCAGCACAATGAGGCGTGCGCGCTCTCCCACACTCTAAACGCACCACAGTGTGAAACCTGATGATGTCTGCAAACTGGAGGCACACCTGAGCCCGAGCAGCCAGATGTGAGGATGCAAGAGCGTTAACTCTCAGTGTGAAATGACAGGGTGGCGTCATGTTGCCGTTACAGCGTGAATTCACAGTCACAGTTGCTTTGTGCCCATTTAGGGAACATTTAATGGGATCCTGTCACGCAGCATAGATCCACAGCAATAGATCTGTCATTAAAAATGTGGAATACAACATTTACTACAATGTTTAACAGTAATACATAAACATACTGTAGTATATGGCATCATTACGTAGTGAGATCTCAGGGTCTTAAGTGGGTTTCTTGCTCCAGGATGTTCAGACTGCTCCAAATTGAAATGTCAGTTAAATGCTAAACCCTGAAGTCATTTTAAAATCAAGAGCTCAAAAGAGACTGGAGGGTGGAAACCACATTGCTCGTGTACAAGGGTCGTGTTTTTGGCTTTACAACTTTATTGGGGTTGTGTGCTGGCTGCTCACGTCCGGGTCTTTACTTAATGGCAGCAGATCAGTACTCAGATCAGTTTCTCTCTCTCTCTCTCTCTCTCTCTCTCTCTCTCTCTCTCTCTCTCTCTCTCTCTCTCTCTCTCTCGTGCATCTTTTAATTAAACCTACTTCAAAAAGGCATCTTGACTTCGCCTCGAACTAATTTCAAACTGATGTTTCTTTGGCAGCTTTGGTCCTGTCGTAAAGCTGCAGGCAGCTGTTCATATCACTTATCTCACGCTTTTAACATCAGCGGCACTGGTTTCCTCTCCTGCGGTGCCGCGTTCTGTGTTCTGATGCTTGATTATGCGTCTTTGTCCGGTTGCTAATTTCGTCTCCCCTTTTGATCTCTTTCTCACCTTGCTCCGTTCTCCCTCTGCAGAGGACGTGACCCGCGCATTACACATCATGAATTATTGAGGTGAAACCCAACGCTCCTCCTGCGCCCACCAAATCACAGGGCTCCTCTCTGGTCTCCTCTCCTCGTTATTGATGGTTTTGTTCTTTAACTTCCACCTCGGGCAGCAGATCGGATGACCAGTGTCCGAGGGTAACGTGATATTTACCCTTTTTAGATCTAATCCTGCCTGTGAACGGGTTCAAACCCCCGACTGGAGCGAACCTAGTGGTGGAACGGGCTTCGTTATTGCTCAGACAAACAATCAAAGCTTTGCTCCTGCAGCGGCGCGTTCCTCCCAGAAAAACATGTTGCTCCGCTGACGGCCTGTCCGTCCCCGGCCCACGCGGGGCGCCGCATGTGCGCCCGCGTCGTGTCTCTCAATTACGTCCGAGTCCGTTTTCAAGGGATTTACTGAGGCTGCCGGCGGCGAGATGGCTGTGTGTCCTAGTGCGCGGGTCTCCAATCAATAAGCCTCAAGGCCGAACATCTGAGTCATCGGCGGTTCTCGGAAGATGATGACAAGGTGCTCGGAAAACACAGTGTGTGCATCTGTATCCGCGCGCACACACACACACACACACACACACACACACACACACACACACACACACACACACACACACACACACACACACACACACACTGTCCTCAATAAGTTCACCGACATAAAACCAATTTCCATTCTCCTTTTTGACGGATTCACTGCAATTTGTCTAATTTTAGTTTGTTCCCACTTTTAAAACATCCCTACAAAGATGAGAGAAATGAGAGACAGATAAATTTTTCCTTCCCTCATTTCTTATCAGCTTTGACTCCGTTTAACACACTGTGAAACTAATTATCATAGTTGTGCCAGTGGTCGTGTCACTGGTTTAATACAGTAGGCCCAGTTTATGCTGAGGTGCTAATGAATGTTTACACCAGTTTAGTAAGTGCCAGATTAACGAGCCGACCCTGAAGGCATCTCTGTTTCTCTTTCGCGGTGTCCTGCTGTCGTCGCTTTGTGAATGAAGGCGATTTGTGCATCTATGACTAAGGGTCTGTACCAAAGCTTGGCATCAACAGCATGAGGCTGCCGATGCTTAGTTTGTGTCCACAATAATTCGAGTTTACGGCGTCTGTCCACGCCCATATTGTCTTTCCACTGTTCTCTCATCGTGATGGAGGGGGGGTGCAGATGGGGACACGCTATCGTCGTCATAGAAGCTTCAAAGCAGAGGGTCGTGTTCGTGGAGTGACGACAAACATGACTTGAGTGCGACTTCGCTCTGGGAAGAAAGATGCATCCACATCTTGAGCTATCGATGCAGTGGCTGCCATGGCAACGGGCCTTTGAATAACGGCGATGAGGATTATTATGGGGTGACTCACGTCCAACACCAAGCGTGGCTCATTATGTTATACTATCTTTAATTTAGCGCATACTCACACAGTTGTGTGTGGACTGTGTCGGAGCAGATGTGGCGGCAGACACACACTTTTCACTCGCTTCTGCCCGTCTCGATCCGCACCAACGCTTCTCTCCCAGGAATTAGTCCGAGACCTTAGTTCTGCCATAGACGTAAACAGGCTTCTCCAGCAGCAGCTGTAATGATCCAGACCGGGCAGGTAAATAATTGACGCCTTCCTCAGTCGGCTGCGCGCGACGCAGTTCAACGCGCTGCGCTTCATTAGAAGCGGCTCCGTCCAGGCTTTTTCCGCCACGCGTCCTCCTCGTGGCTCATCTCCCGAAGCCGCGGGGTTCCGGGTCCAGCTGCTCGGGCTCCAGTCGCTATTTGGCGCCCGCTCGGGGACGAGAGCCCGGGGAGGAGCCCTTGTGAATTACAGCCCAGCGCTCGGGCCGCGCCCTTGATGTGGTTGTTGCTATACATGTAAACCAGAGGCTGTGTGCTTGAAAGTGCACATTGCGTAATGTGTTTTTATTGCACTTGTTAGGAGTAGTGGAATATTAGAAAGCAGCCGTCAAACTGATCGTATTATTTGGAAACAGCTGCCGATCTGGGAGGCGTTGCTGGATATTTAATCTGCTTGTGCTGCGTTTAAATGACTGAGCCGACCGCGTTTGAAACCTTTATTACTCCGCTTTACTCGCCTCGTTAGCAGTTAAACCTGGACGGGTATCTGCCGCCTCGCCCCCGATGCACTGGGAAACGACGCCGGCGTTCACACATTCAGATCCAGTGTGTGGAGTCGGCGGACGTGCTTTTAGCAGCAGCAGGGTTTTTACCGTGTTTGAAGGCTTGACCCTGACATGCACAGCATCTGTAGTTTCTATAATAACACTCATCTGCAGCCGAGTGGCCTGACCTCATGGTTTTAGGGCATAATGGTCATAATCGACGTGCGTGTCCTCATAAACAGTCTGGTGTAAGTTCGTTAACCTATTAATTTGCTCGTTAGAGTCATCAGTAGTTAGTGGAGATGACATGATCGGGGAATGAGCTCATGTCTTATCTGTTCTTCAGCTCTGCCCTTGTTGGCCTTTCCGTCCTTAGTCATATGTAATATAATTAGAACTGAGTTGAACATGATCCAAGGAGACATCCTCTAAAATAACTACAGCCTCTTTTTGACTTAATGTGCCCCATTTTGTTCTTTTCCCCGTCCGTTTGTTATAGTGATGCTCATTACGTTCTCTCTCTCTCTTTATATTTGTCCTGCAGGTGTGGATGAAAGTCCTCCGTTAGACGTGACAGAGGTGTGAGGCAGCAACACTCGCAGCAAACACCCCAGCGCCGGCAGCCATGCCGCCGCCGGCGGACATCGTGAAGGTGGCCATCGAGTGGCCGGGGGCCTTCCCCAAGCTCATGGAGATCGACCAGGTGGGATGTGGGCCGTACTGCGACCCCCCGCAGGGGGAGGGGCTCCGTGAGGCCGGGCGCTGCGCAGATGTGATCGGGCCTTTTTTAAATCCATGCAATTAAAATGCTAATGGTTTTGCCCAAAGGAGGGTTCTTAATGAAGGAAGCTGAGGAGCCACACGTGATGGAGGAGCGTCTGGAATGGTTTAAATCGCATGCCACCATTTGACAGGCGCTGGAATAGTTTGATCATCAGTATTGTTGATGGTTCAGTCTTCACCTGGTTTAACCTGATGTTCTAACCCTGCATTAGTGGCTGCTACCACACAGACACAGAGCTGCAGTCTGAACCCACAGGTGAAGGCCACGCCGCATTTGAACGCCCCACGCAGGTGCAACAAAGGGGATAACAAAATAATCGTGATTAGCTTATGCTGGGGATGGATGACATGAGTGCGGGTGCGTCGTTCGATTACACACCGTGTGTAAAATGGCCTGCTCTTTGTGCGGGTGTGACTCACAGATGGGCTAATGATTGTACACGCTATGAGTCACTGTGGCAACTGGAGCTGCGGCTGCTCCTCCTGAATGGAGGAGCCGCTGAATGGAGCGCTGCGCTTCTGGCTCCGCCACAAGGTGCTCTGAGCACTTAAGTGGAGGTTTAGCGATGTATTTAATGACTCCTCGCCCCCCCCCCCGCAGCCTGAAGTCTAAAACATCGGCCCATTCTTCCGTCTTCGCGTCTTTAAGTCGCTCCTCCTCCCCTTCCTCCGCTCTTCTAATTCCCTTATCCCTCCCTGTCATCTCTCTTGTTTCTCCTATCTGTTGCCTCCTCCTCCTCGTCCTTTGCTTTCTCTCGTTTGCTCCCCCTCACTCCTCCTCCGTGTCTTTTGTTGTGTGTGTGAGTGTGTGTGCGCCCCCCCCCCACACACACACACACGTCAACCCCCTCCTCCTCCTCTCCCCTCTGCCTCCCCCATGTACAATAGGCCCTGCAGCAGCATATGGCTGTCTGAGTCATGCGATGGGGAGTGGGCTTCAGTTGTCTGCATTGTCTTGAGGCCAAACAAAAGTGTGTGTGCGTGCTTGTTTTTTTTTTTTTCTTGTTGTTTTTTGTTTTTTTTTCTATTTTGTTTAGCACTGCATAAGTGAAATAGTGTGTGGGAGTATTTGTGTGGTAACATGCATACTTGTTACTATTCATGCATGTGTGTGTGTGCTGACGTGTGTGTGTGTGTGTGTGTGTGTGTGTGTGTGTTGTCCATATTCTTTTTGCTACAGGAGTGATGAGAAAGGATGAATGTATTGTTAGTTTCCTCCAGGACGGATACTGTGTGTCGAACAAATGACAGCTGTAAAATTAAAACAAGTACAAACTGCATCCTTGTAAATTAAAATGGCGTGTTTGCAGAAAATGTCGCTATCGGACGCGAGTCCTCGTCTGCCTGTTGTAAAAGTTAATGGCCTCGGAAAGTACTTGCAGTGGCTCGTTATCCTCGCAGTCAAAAGGAAAGTGTCGCGTCTGATCACAGCAGCTGACACAAGTTAAAAAAAACCTTAGATGAGACTGGATGGGATTTATTCTACTGTAGATCAGAGCACGAGGCGAATCCTACTGCTGCAGCAGCCGTGAAGCAGCGTTTCTGTCCTCGATGGACTGCAGCCGAGTCAGGGGAGCTAATAGACAGGTGGGACGGGTCAGATAAACAGGACACTAAAGCAATTAACGGAACAGAAAGCAAGATTCAAGATTAGAGCCAGAATAAAAGGAGGTTAAAGTATCTTGTATCTTGGATCAATAAACGAGTGGCACAATGTTGCAAACCTCCTGACGGCGTGTGTTAATAGAAAGCTGAATGTTTGCATTCACGCTCCTGCATCTTCACTGGTTTGCATTTATTAACATTTTGTGTGTGTGTGTGTGTGTGTGTGTGTGTGTGTGTGTGTGTGTGTGTGTGTGTGTGTGTGTGTGTGTGTGTGTGTGTGTGTGTGTGTGTGTGTGTGTGTGTGTGTGTGTGTGTGTGTGTGTGTGTGTGTGTGTGTGTGTGTGTGTGTGTGTGTGTGTGTGTGTGTGTGCGCGTCACCGCCCTATCCATTTCTCCAGCTCCTCGTCTTCCTCCCGTACGCTCTGATCGCGTTTATTGCTTTATTTGATCTTTGCTCGTGTTTTCACCCTCTTCTTCCCACAGAGCGTCAGAACGATCCCGTCGTCCTCACTGCGCCGCGTGTCGTTCCGACCCCGGTGCGGAGGATGAGTGACGCTGCATCAGCTGCTGGATGTGACCGTGTTTTAGTTGTAACCTGATCTGGTGGACGGGTGCAGCGTTGGTGGAAAGTCCTGTTCTGTTCTGCTCGGTTCCGTTGGACCATCTATTAAATCCCAAACTGTTCCACGGAGCCGAAGAAGCACGGTCCAGCGTTAAACGGGTTTATTTAAAGACAGCGGTCACATCCAGTAAGACTGAGTGAAGTGATGCATCACGCACGCTCAGCACTTGGACACTTGGATAAATACAGAGTCCTGATGAAAAGCCTCTCGCTGTGCCAGACCCAGAATATAAAATAATCACAGCCCACTGCGAGGCCCAGTGTTGATTCAGGACGCGGCGCTCGGCCCGCGGACTAAACGCTGTTTTGTGTTTCCACACAGAAAAAGCCTCTCTCCGCCATCATTAAGGAAGTTTGCGAAGGGTAAGTCCACCGCCTGCACACGCGCGCGAGCGCCCTCGGGAATGACCGGGCCGAGCCTTTAATCCCCTCGTCTGCGTTCAAAGGTGGTCCCTGGGGAACAACGAGAACTTCGCGCTGCAGATCGCCGACGCGACCAATTTCTACATCACGGAGAAGGTGGGAGGGACCGTTTCCCACGTCCCGGCATCGGCCGCGGTGCCGCTCACTGAAATCTGCCCCTCTCTCTGGTTCCGCCCACAGAATCGCAACGACATCAAGAACGGCTCCATCCTGCGCCTCACCACCTCCCCCGTAAGTCCCCGCGCCGGCGCTCGGGCCCGTTGGGCTCGGCCCGTTCGCCCGTGCTGAGCCTCTGCCTCCTCCTCCAGTACCAGACGGCCGTCCAGCTCCACGAGCGCATCCAGTCGTCCAGCATGGACGCCAAGCTGGAGGCCCTGAAGGACCTGGCCAACGCCTCCCGCGACATCACCTTCGCCCAGGAGTTCATCAACCTGGACGGCATCTCCCTGCTGACGCAGATGGTGGAGAGCGGGACCGAGTAAGTCGCACGCGTCCCGCTTTTCCTCCCCTCGGACACGTTCTCGGCCTCCTCGGTGTTGAATGAATGAAAATTCGGCGCTTCAGGCTTTACATTGGCACCACACTGTGTGTACTCTACAGCATTCCTCAGCAGCAGCAGCCGTGACCAGAGCTTTGGGGGGTTTGAAGGCATCGGGCCGAACTTTAAACGCGTTCTACTGATCTGAGATCAGGCAGGATGACTGACGGTGGCGCTGCTTGCGTCACGCTACAGGGCTGCGTTTATGCTGTTGCATAAGGTGGAACGGCGTCCCCCCCATAGGAACCCGCCTGGAATCCAGCACACGCGCCACGTTTGCTGACCACAGTGATGAGGTCGCACACAGCTGAGAGGAGGCTCTGCGCCGCCATTAGCTCAGCAGCTGCACGTTTGGGCGGAGGGCGAAGCCAATGGAAACTGAAGGTTAACTTAAGGACGTGTGTGTGTGTGTGTGTGTGTGTGTGTGTGTGTGTGTGTGTGTGTGTGTGAGCTCCTCATCTTGTGTCTTTTTTTTTTTTTTTTTTTTTTTTTAACTGATGACAGAAAATCGTTGGAGCTCCCCTACTTTCACCGATGATGTTGAAATTAGCAGACATTTGACCCGGTTAGATCTCACTGCACCGGGCCGTCATGGCAGCCGTCGATGTTGACTCCACTCTGCCGCTCGCTCTCTCATTTAAGCGTGTTTTATGTAAATGATCATCAGTTATTCAGGACTGAGGGTTTTGAAGTGTGTGTGTGTGTGTGTGTGTGTGTGTGTGTGTGTGTGTGTGTGTGTGTGTGTGTGTGTGTGTGTGTGTGTGTGTGTGTGTGTGTGTGTGTGTGTGTGTGTGTGTGTGTGTGTGTGTGTGTGTGTGTGTGTGTGTGTGTGTGTGTGTGTGTGAGATGCATATTCATGTGAGGGGCTTATGAAACAGACACACAGAGGTATCAGTGTCTAACACACACTCTGCCATCGTTCGAGGGGCTCGGTCAGAGCGGGCGCTGATCTGATGCTGCTGTAGAGATGCTGTAGACTATTCATGAGGAAATCAATCGGCTGCAGATTTTGTGAGCCGAGCGCACACGTCTCCCTCTGCTGACTAAAGCACGCAGCTGCCGCTTGCTCACACATATCACATCCACAAAGGATTTTCAAATGCATCTTACTGGTAAAGGTCTGTACCATAATTCAATGCCTGTTGGTTTCCCACCTCTGACTCCAAAGTTTCTCAAATCTTTGCAGACGCTATCAGAAACTACAGAAGATTATGAAGCCCTGGTAAGACCCCCCCCCCCCTCCCCTGTGGGTGGAGGTATCGTCTCTGTGCGCTTCCTAACTCGCTGAGCGAGTCTGCATGTTTAAGGCTCGGCTCCCAGTGCCTTATGGGAAATGTGTGTGTAACGCAGCATCGTCCCCACTCAGAGGAAAGGTCACTGTTTTGCATGTGGTTTTGGGCAAACAACTAAACAACTTATTAATTCTTCTACATCATAAAACTGAAAGAAGACCAAGATTTGATCATTAAGAATCAAAAAAAAGAGTGATTCCTTAAAACCAACCAATTGCTAGTTTTACTCATTTAATCGTCTCCATGTATTTGTACCAGTCATTAGTAGAATGAAATCTTGGTGTTCTTTCCAAAGCGGTGCTGCTCACGTTTGACCTAAATAAACATTCACTTTCTCTTCATTAATTTGAAGCCTCTCTGCAACCACCTACCAGGTTTCCTTTACTCTACCTGCCATTTAAAGCTCCGTCCACTCATCCTCAGTGTTGAACTCCTCCATGTAGTGCCGGTAGTTAAGCAGCGACCGTCGCCTGCAGGAGGTGCCCAGTGCCGTGTGCAAAGGCCTTTTCCGACCTCGGCTGTGGTTTAGTGTCGCTTAGTGTGTCTTTGCTAATGTTGGCAGCAGCTGCAGCTCAGGCATGTTTACATTCCTACATTATTTGGCTCATCCCAGTTTTAAGTTTTAGAAATTTTTGTTATTATGCTCACAGCTCATGAATTCAGCTTATTAAAAGCCAATAGAAAGATGCTCAAGCGTGCAGTAATTGCGTTTGCTGTACCACGTTTGACCAGTAGGGGTCAGCATTGTAACGTTTAAGAAATTTTACCACAGCGTAGTTTTATATATGAATCTTCAATCTCTCCCCTGCTTTGGCCTCTAATGACTCTTGCAGAGTGTTGATATTTGTGAAACTGCATGACTTGACTTAATTCCGTAGCTTTCTGGTTCCGAGCGAACGCCTCGCTGCGCTGCCCTGCTCCCGCTGGTTTCCTAATGGCCTCTGCTGTTTTCATGAAGGCTCTGCGCTGCATCGCCAGCCTCTCTCCCCCTTCTCTGCCTCTCCTGTGCTCCGGTACCCCTTCGGTTGCAGCACCGGCCCTCTGCTCTGTCCCCCTCTGCCTCCGTCTCGCTCGCCCTCCCTCACCCGGGCTCTGCGGCCTCGCACCCTGCTGTGAGAGAGCTCCCCTATAGTTCGCGCGTGTCTCCGTTTGTGCTGTGTTGCAGTTTCGGGGACCTGCTGTCCTTCACGCTGACGGCCTTTGTGGAGCTGATGGACCACGGCATTGTCTCCTGGGACACCTTCTCCGTGGCTTTCATCAAGAAGGTCAGCAGGGAGGCTGGCGCACTGAGCGGGGCTGCAGTCGCAGCGTGGACCTGCTCACCCTGCTGTGTTTGGGTTTTTTCACTGCAGATTGCCAGCTACGTGAACAAATCGGCGATGGACACGGCCGTGCTGCAGCGCTCCCTGGCCATCCTGGAGTCCATGGTGCTCAACAGCCAGGACCTGTACCACAAGGTGGCGCAAGAGATCACCATTGGGCAGCTCATCCCACATCTCCAGGGGTGCGAGGATCCATTCGATGGATTTCTATATATTTAGATCGGTCCCTCTAATAGAAAGGGCCTGACCGTGTTGTTTGCTGGGTTCTGCCTCCAGGACGGATCAGGACATCCAGACCTACACTATTGCAGTCATCAATGCTCTCTTCCTCAAGGCCCCAGAGGAGAAGAGACAGGTGAGCAGCGCCGTCGAGGACCTTTTAGGGGCTGCGTGCGAACGGCGTACCCTCTCGCTCGGCCCAAGAGCGCGTGGCGAGATAAATTTAGCCCGATTCAAACAGCGATGCTGCAGCGGAGGCTTCGCAGGGACGTTGTACAAGGAGGCAATTCTGGACTTTGCTCAGAATGACTGTGTTGACACCAGCATCAGTAAAGCTATTATTATGATCCCCGAGTCTCCCACCATTCTGCTGACACTGCCCCCCCCCCCACCAGCTGCACCACTGATAAAATGAATTTTTGACCCTCCTCACGCTCGTATTTCTCGTATTTTTTCTTCCACATTCACTCACTCACTCACTCACTCACTCACTCACTCACTCTCTTGTCTCTCTGTCTCTGACTTTCTCCCCCCACTGCACACGATGTTGCTAGTTCGACGAGCACATTGGGGACATCCTAAATTGTCCCCTGACAGTAAGTGCACCCTTGATTAGCACCTTGTAGTTTGCGCCTTTTAGTCCCCCGTTAAGACCTCACCTGTGTTTGGGACGGCTTGTTTCCTTTGAAGCCGCTCGCTGCATGCCTCGCAGTGTTACGGCGGCGTTTGGTTTGGTTTTGCACCACATTCACCCCCCTCCCACCCCCCAAAACAAACATGTCTTTATGCTTTTACAGTTTGCCCTTCCTGCCGCCTCCTTGCTCTTCATAACTCCTGTCTCCCTCTCTCTCGGTTTCTCCCTCCTTTCTTCCCCCCTCCAGGAGATGGCCCATATTCTTGCCCAGAAACAGCTGCGCTCCATCATCCTCAGTGTAAGTCCAGTCGCATCCTCCTCTTCACACATCCACCGCATCCCTATTTTTCTCTTTCTATCTTTGTCTCTCTTTACATCTTTTCATCTCCCTGCTTCTACTTCAGAGCAATATCACAGGGAAAGATGACACCTGCTACTTCTGCCTCTGTCTCACCTTCCTAGTCATTATCTACTATACTCATTTTCTCGCACCTGTTTCTTGTCTCTCTTTCATCCTGTCTCTTGTGTTAAATCTAATTCCTCTCTCCTGTTCCTTGATCCGACTTCTTTCCAATCCTCGTCATTCCCTCCCAAATTTTATCTCTCGCCGTCTCCCTCCAAAAATCTGTCTCACCGGAGCCCACATCCTGATCTCTGTCCCTCCCTCCTCTTTGCACATCAAACATCCCGCTCCTCCACTCCTCATCCTTTCTTGTTACCCGGCCCTCCGCTTGACCTTGACATCCTTGTGCAGAACGTGATTCGGAGCACCACAGCGATCAACGACGAGATGGCCCACCAGCTGTACGTGCTGCAGGTGCTCACCTTCAACCTGCTGGAGGACCGCATGATGACCAAGATGGACCCACAGGATCAGGTGGGGGACCGTGTTTGTACAGGGCAGTATCTGACGAGATCAGCTGAGTCGTGATAAGCTTGTGCTTTTGCATCAGCTGCATCCAAAAAGCAGACACGCCAAAAAAAAGACTTGAGACACTTTTTTTTTATTCCCCTGAGCCTTTGGCTTAAACCTAAATCAATTTTTAACATAACTGGTTATAGTAATTTTTCTTGAAATCAAAAATGGACACTTTGGCTCTGATCCAGGCCAAATTTTAAAAATCAGTTATTGTAGATTAGTAATAGAAATGGTGGAGACAAATGGCTGCTGGCCAGACTGCCTTAGGCTCTGAGACGTAGCTAAGAGAACCTTCTTAAATTATAAACTAGACAGATTTTAACGCTGCACTTGATCATTCATCTCTGTCTTGCAGGCTCAGAGGGACATCATCTTCGAGCTGCGCAGGATCGCCTTCGATGCCGAGTGTGAGCCCAACAACAGCGGCAGCATCGAGAAGCGCAAGTCCATGTACACGCGCGACTACAAGAAGCTGGGCTTCATCGTGAGTGCCGTTGATGCGGTTCAATCCGCTGCTAATAATGGCGTCAGAAATGAACACAGGAGGAGGCGAAGGGAAATGGAACGCGACCCGTCCTGCAGATCGGTGTTTGTCCAGACACCTCCGGCTGTTTCATTTTCGACCCCTCGCGTTCGGCTCCTCCTCTCGCTCGCCCTCGTCCTTGCATGCTCTTTTGGGGCGTGCGTGCGTGCGCCTCTCTGCGGTCCGAGCGTGGCCGGTGGCGCATGCGGAGGTCTAAGTATAGCATGAGAAGTGGACGGCTCGGCGTGAGCCCGGAGCCGCTCCTCTCCTCCACGCTCCCTCTGCAGCGTGTGCAGCGGAGATAAGCCCGGTGGCGCTGGTTCGTCTGCTCTGTGGAGAGAAGCTCCCCGAACTCCTCAGACGCACACCATGCACAGTCACAGGCCCCGTTCCTTCAGATAAACCTTATCTCGCCACCAGGATCGTTTGTTTGCCTTCTATTGCTTTTACTCTCCTTACACACTTACTGTGTCAGTCAAAGGCCTCTAATTGTGTGTAAACTGCTTTGTGTTGGAGAAGAACAGAGCGAGTTCAGTGTTTTACCGTCCTGCTCCTCTCTCTCGCAGAACCATGTGAATCCAGCTGTGGACTTCACCCAGATTCCTCCAGGCATGCTGGCTCTGGATAACATGCTGTACTTTGCCAGACACCACCAGGACGCCTACGTCAGGGTAAGCATACGAATGGACGCACACACACACACACACACACACACACACACACACACACACACACACACACACACACACACACACACACACACACACACACACAGAGGAATGTGTGGTGATATGTTTCTCATTATCACTTCTGCTTCCTACTAAACCTTCTATCATCAGTTATTGTGTGCAGCTTAATTATACACCATATACTGTGTGTGTGTGTGTGTGTGTGTGTGTGTGTGTGTGTGTGTGTGTGTGTGTGTGTGTGTGTGTGTGTGTGTGCGTGTGCATGCGTGTGTGTGTGTGTGCGCATGCATGCGTGTGTGTGTGTGTGTTGATTTGATCGTTGCGTTCATGCACCACCGGAAAAAAGAGACGTCTAGTTGCCAACTCAGCCTTTTAGCAGTTCACCAAACGGGGCAAAAACCACTGCCTCCAATTTCTCAAATTAAACTGTCTCCAGCTAAATTGATCAATTGGCAAAGTGGCTTCTTTGCTGTTATAGACAAGGTCAAATAGAGTAAGAAGTCTGGAGTAACCTTAAGTGCAGCACTTAAACAATAGTGTTGTATCTTTTTGTATTTTGTAAGACGAGTGTCTGCTCGTTCTAGGACACGGTGAAATGCACTCACTCACACCTCCTCCACGTGTGCAAATTTCCGTGCTTGATGAAAACTGTCCCCGTTGTTTGCGTTTTTCTAGATCGTCCTGGAGAACAGCAGCCGAGAAGACAAGCACGAGTGTCCGTTCGGCCGCAGCAGCATCGAGCTGACCAAGATGCTCTGCGAGATCCTGAAAGTGGGCGAGCTCCGTAAGTCCCATCCAGCGCTCTCCGTCCACCTCTCTGCTCGAGCCCTCGCTGAGGTCTGAGGGGGACGTAAACACAGAAATACACTCCCCGTTCACAGCCAAGCAGCCATTATGCTCCGTAATTGTGCTGCAGGGAGTTCATTATTTAGTGATGTCCCTCGCCCCCATCGAGCCCCTTTCAGCCCAACACGCCTCCTCTGGGAGGCTGCGCCCACGTCCACTCCAAATTGATGTGCCCTTTTCATATGTCTTCACTTCTTTAAATGGGCAAGTGGGCCTCGGTTCCGCTCCAGACTGACCCCTGCTGCTCTCTGTGGGGGGGGCGGCATTTTTAGCTCGGCTTGAACCGACGTGCCCTTTTCCTCTGATCATGTCTCTATTTTTGTGGAGGACTTCGACTCCGCCGCATTGCAGGGTTCTTGTAGGGGGAACGTGACCGTGAAGGAAATTCCTTCAGATCCTCGCGTGCGTTCCTAAAATGACAGACACGTGGAGGGTGAGGACAGGGCAGACCTGATATGAAAATGCAGATTAAGCTTGTCCAAAGCGGTAAAATATCGTCTGTGACTTCCTCCAGTTTGTTTTTGAATGAATGAAACGGGATCAACGCCAGCTCCTCAACGCGAATAATCTTCAGTTTGTCTTTAAGTCGCTCACTTCCAGATAAACACAACGTACGCCCAGGCCGCGAGGAGCTCTGCAGACTGTTGTGATCCTGTGGGGTTCCATGCTGGAAAACCTTCCCCTATAGAAACAAGGCTGTCTGCTTTTATAAACAGGCGGCTCTGTGTACTTTAATTTCCCTGCAGGAATAAATGCTGAAGTTGAATCATAGCGGTGACCTTCACGCATAGATGCGGCCCTTCTGTTCCCAGCGGCTGTATAATGTCACCTGTGCCGAGGCTGTTGCCCACAGGGACTGACCTCACTATTAATATTTATGATGGGATATGAAGGCTGTGTAAAAAAAACAACAACCATTATTTTTTAGGAAAGTTATACCTTTTTTTTTTTTAAAAATGAACATGAAATCTTTGGCATTTGTGTCTGCGATCGTGGTTCAGGAATGAGACTGTGGAGCGAAGCTGCTGCTGGTCTCATACATCCAACACGAACACACTGTGATTCTGCTGTTGCAAAGTCATACTTGTTTCTGTAAAAAACCAGCCAACCCTCTGGTGCAGTGTGTTTTATTACATTCTTTCTGTGTGCTACATCTCCCAAAGAAACGGTGGATTAATGGTGAAGCCAGTGACGTCTTGTGGCTGATTTGCTTTGTTGTGTCTGTGTGAAACGCCCGTGTGGCTCTGACAGGGACCAGACACTCGCTGCTTGTTTTTTCATGTGGATTAAACAAAGAGGGATTCTGGATTCGCCGGCGGCTGTTGAAGTTGCCTTTCTTCCCCCCTCGTCTCCTCGAGCTCTCGTTCCATCTTAATTTTTCCTCACTGTTGTCAGATTCATGATTTTCTTTCTCTCTGGGGTTCTAACAAAACATCTGTCCCTCTCAGACCTTATTTCTTGCGCTTTCGTGCCGAGTCGCTTCCTCCATCACGCGTGCTTGACATAAATGACGCCAGTAAACAAGTAAATAGCATCTTAAACTTTCATGAACTACAAGAGAAGCCACTCAGGAACGTGTTATGACAGAGTCTTGATGTGTTGTTCCACTTCCTTATTTCTATTTAATGCTCTCCTCATTTTTAGCCATTTAACATTTTTACAGGGTTTGTTTTGATGCAGATTTGGTTTCTGGTCACGTTAAAGACAAGTGTTGAAGTAGTTGTCACTTCATGTACATTTTGTGTAATCCATGAAATGCAGGTGTCATTCTGTGCTGGTTTTCCTCCAGACTCACCATCTTCCATTAATTCATGCCCGTACTCTCTCCTGCTCCTCCATTTATTGTTGCCCTGCTGCAGATCCTAAAAGATTAATTGTCGCAGCATGTTCCTGTTGGAACACTGCGCTTAATGGAATCTGCGCCGGTGAGGCGCCGAGCCACGACTTTTCCAAATCTCCAGTTTAAGCTGGCCCATGGAATATTTATGACATTATTTATAAAGGGCCAGGCCTGGTGAGTAATGGGCCTGCTTGGTGATTCACAGAGTGGTGTCTCATTGCTGCGATGGAGAGCAGGGTAGTGAGCCATTCGCGGGCATGGACAAAGGCATGGTCACACACACACACACACACACACACACACACACGCACGCACACACACACACAGAGTAAGGGCAGGATGACTAAAAGGACATTCAGAACCTTAGACAGCTCCACTGTTCATCTCACACCACAATACATCATCTAAAAATGACTTTTTGAATGTAGGTGTGTTGACCCATGCTGGTTTTGACCCACTGAGGTATTTTTCCTTGCATGCTAGCATATTCCATTATCTAGCAATTCATATGCATTACATATGCATGCACTGCAAAATATCCAAACATCTAAAGTTGAACTTTCTAAAAAGCTTCTTGATAAATAGCAGTGTTCAAATTCCACGTTTATAAATCATAAAAGGGTTGTGGCGTAGTATTGGGTTAGATGTACCTGTGGTTACGGGCTTATACTCCGTGTTGGGTCGTTTATCATTTTCAGCGGTCCTGTCTTTGCAAACGGTTACTCCTGCTAATGAAATATGGGGATAACGGGATGAGATTTTATGCCTAAGATCAAACATTAATAATGTAACATTCGGCATTATGGGAGCATTAGCTTGAGAGGTGATCCTACTTAAAGTCATCTGGTAAGTCTTAAGGTTTTAGTTTCTAATCCCTCTCGTAATTCTGCCTCAATGACTTCGGAGCGAAGTCGATGAGGTTGAGTGGAGGGAAGACCCGAGTGTGGAATCGCACGTATCCCTCAAGTCGTGACATGAGCATCTACTTGGCAGTCGGCAGCCACTTCACTGCCTCGTGTTAAAGGGAGGAGTATTACTTTGGTGTTTCCACTTCGTGGCTTCAGGCAAACACAGCAGGAAATCTTTAAATAGAAGTGCACAAAAAAAAAACGACAGATGGATGCTTGAGGATCTCAACATTTGCAGATCCTTAAAGTTTTTTTTTTTTCAAATGCTCTGGTCCCTTGTCGGTTCTCAGCAACACTTAAAGGACTGAAGTGGTGCAGTGGTTGAAACGCATCCTATGACAGACTGCTCTCTGGTTTGTGCATTTATGCGTCAAAGTTAAAACACGTGAAATGAAAAACAAACCAATAAAAAACAACAAAATTCTGATAAGACATTTGCCTGGAGTTTTTCATTGTGATAAACAATTGTGTTTCCTGATTTGGGCAAACTCAGACAGATTATGTGTTAGTTTACGTAAGCATGACTCACCGTCTGATCTGGCTGCAGAAGCATCTGTCGTGAGGTGTGTTCCCGTCTTCACCGTTGCCCCCGTATCTGATGTATCGAAGGCATGAGGCTTATTTGCTGCGTTGAGTAATTGCACCCTGCGGCTCCTCCGATATGTCTGATTGTGAGAACATGTGGCGCGTGTGAAAGCAGAGGTGCTGCTCAGTTTGCCTGTGTTCGCCACTCTCCTTCCATCCTCGAATGCATCTTGACTGTTGTTTAGGAGTCTACACGCTGATATTATTTGTACCATGAAGGAAATAGGGCTTTGACTTTTTCCTGTTTTCACCCCCTCCCCTCCATTGCAAACAAACAAACACGCTGTTTCAATACAGTGGGCAAACGGCGCTAAGGTAGCAGCCATATTCACTCATCGTGTGCCTGGTTGCTGTGGTGATGTGCTCATCTGTTTACCTGCTGCCTTGGCATCCTGTACATATGCAAACAGTGACTGGACTGGATGGTGCTGACGGGGCCCACCGGTCACACGCTCACTCTCTCACACACACACTTTCCTTGTCGCAGTTGGACACCGGGCCACGCTGGTATTGTAATTAGAGTGAGGATGACACTTTTCACAGCGTATTCATCATGTGGCTGAGCTGCAAGGTGACTCTGAGGGTTGCTTCGCTTACTTTGTGCTCACACAGGGACACACATGCACACAAGCGAATACACACTGGACCTTGACAGATGTCAGGGTGGCGTTCAGCCCCCCCCCCACACACACACACACACACGCTTAGTCACCTCTCATGCCCAGGACTCATCTGTGGCCAGTTGAGTAATTAGCTCCTAGCTGACGTCACGGGGCACTCAGGCTTCACGGTGAATGGGTTCTAATAGGAGCATGACAGGCGACAGCTGTCCCACGCTCGGTCACGCCTGCGTTCACGTTCACAAAAGCCCCATCACGCATTCACTTTGGGGAGACGTCAGTCGCCGACGTTGTCCTGATGACGATTTACTCTGACGGCAGTGACTTGGAGCTTGGAGAGTTTGTAGTTCACGGGTGACGTGCACCGAACGCAACCAGTTGCACCGGCGCATCCCGGTCCCAACGCATTCCGCCCTCACACACACAGCGTCTGTGGATCCGCGTGGGCACACGGTCCGGTCCGACCTGAACCGGCCGCCGCAGTGTCCTGTTGCCCCACGTTATGGGAGGTGCAGGTCCTGAACATCTGGCTGTGCAGATGGATGAAGATCACACAGAACGGAGGAACCTCATCGCGGTCCCACGGCGTCTGCTTTGGACCCATGCAAACGGCCCATAGGAGCCGCAAACTGCAGCTTAGCAGTTCATATCTGCCGCGCTGCTTCATTGTGTGTGCGTGCGTGAGCGTGTGACTCATCCATCAAATGGTGACACACTCCTCGGGCACTTAATGTGTCCGGCTGGCGTCCAAACTCTTACTAGAAGCACAGAATTTCCACTAAGGCGCTTCCACCAGTTGTTCTGGTAGAACAGCCCGACTCACAGGAAATGCCAGGCTGTATAATACACACTATCTCTTCATCCGCGATGGTCAGTGTTTTATCGATTGGACCGTTCTGTGCAGTGTATTTACTTCTTAATAGATACAGCTCTGCTCCTCAATAGTCCTTTTATGCGCGGGTTTGTGATGCTGAGAGCCATTATTTAATGCTTTCGTGTTATGGAGTTTGCTGAACTGCAGAACTGCAGAAGCTCAGGATGGAGAAATTCCTGCGGCTGCTCACTGTCTGCATTTCCCCAAATGAGCCTGGACATGTAATTCCCCTCACCCGGCCGCCCCAGGGCTCCGTTTGTCCTGTCAATAAAGCTGCCTGTTTACCTCAGAGGTCGCTCCAAACTCGCAGCCAGACAACTTTTTACCAGGCAGGATTTACTTCAATTCACCCGTTTGGTCTCCTGCTGCCCTTGAGGCCTGAACGCTTGGACAAGCAGCCGTCCAGGGTCCGTTTCGCTCGCCTCCATTAGGTTTCTGATTGACCAGCAGCCCTGAAGGGACGTACCCTGGGAGCTTTCCACCTTGCTCCGCTCCTAATCCCATCCATCACTTGGAATGGAGGCCCGCGTCGCCGCCGCCGCCGCCGCCCGTGGGCGTCGCTCATCACGCCGCGAAGCTTCGATTGCAGCCGATCTGTGGCTCAAGGCCGGCGCTCGACTCAGCGCGACGAGAGGGAGGCAGATCTAGTTCAAACGGACGTCAAGCCTTGTTGTTGTACCTCTTGGTGAATGTGGTTTTTGGCCTCTCGAGTGCCTTCCGCTTCCCTTTTTTCCCTTTCAGTCTTGTTCCACAGAAACAAGTGGGGAGTTTCAGGCTTCAGTGCTCTTCTGTCCAACGAAAATGTCGGCTTCATCCAGTTGCAACCGTTTCCTGCTATTCTGGATATTTTGTGTTTGAGTGTGACGTCATTGAGGAGCACATTAGCTTTCTGCCGTCTTTCTAATACTGTCGCGTACGTGCATTTTAGATAAAGCATGATTGCATGTGATCGACAAGCACTTTAAGCGCTGTTATTTGACTTTACCTGTAACATTTCCCGGCTCCTGTAAGTGGTGTTTGCCTGCGGCAGCGCTGTGTGTGGGCCGCTTGTCCCTGTTGTTGTGCATTAGTCAGGTGTTGAGGTGCGCGGCCGCGGCCACATTCCTTCAGGCCCAATTACGTGTCTGTAAACTGGAGGCCAGCGGTTCATTTACGGGGCAGATCTTTGTTCCTGCTGCCGTACGGAGTCTAGGACGTGCGTGCGTGTGTGGGGGGGGGGGGGTTTGTTGTGTTTTCTCCGTTGTTCTTTGGCCAGTGAACACTCTGATCGCATCTGTCCAAAAACTATACAGTACCGTTTTTATGAGACAACCAATCCAATGATTTCAACTATTATAGCTCCATAAACCATTTTATGAGCCTTGTTGCTGAATACCAGTAAGCCGTCTAATTAGGCTCGGTTTTCCCAGACATGAGAAACATCTGTGTGCACATACAGTACGATGCTTTGAAAACGATAAGACTATTTTCATTCCACTGATCGCTGCCTGCGCGTTTGTGTCCACAGCCAGCGAGAACTGTCACGACTTCCATCCCATGTTCTTCACCCATGACCGCTCCTTTGCGGAATTCTTCTGCATCTGCATCCAGCTGCTCAACAAGACCTGGAAGGAGATGAGGGCCACAAGTGAAGACTTCAACAAGGTACCTTTACACAGATTCTACATGCACAGTCAGATCTCAGGCCCAATGGAACGGTAGATAAACAGTCTTTTCTTGTTTGCACCGCTGATCGTGCTGTCAGCGTTTCCTTTAAAAAGGTGCTGGAGCCACCGTTTAGACTTTCGCCTCTTCTCCTGCAGCTCAGCATCACAGTCTGGATGAGGATGAGAAAGTCGCTGTGAGCTGGCGGACGCCGCTGATGCGCGCTGCCAGGCAGCGATCGTAATGAGGTGTTTTTGAATGGCGGCGTCTGTTGTGTATTCAACTGGGCGTCGGTTGTGGCACGCAACAGATGCCGCCTGCCTTTCCTCCGATTTGTCAAACAAATTATGATTGTCTCACGGTGTCAAAAACCAAACGGAGCGACGCAAGCGTCCCTGCGTCCAAGTCAGTGTGTGCTCAGTGGTTGGTCACGGTCCAGTCCTCTGCTCATATTTACCCGTTTGACTGGAAACATGTGTGTCACATTAGTGCTCAAATCCGCAGCGCTCCATTTCCTCCACTCGTGTCCGTACGTCACTCTGTTACAAAGCGAAACGCAGGACGTGAAGGTGATTGACTTGAAGAAATAGCTTTGTAGTCTTGAAGGAACGGGAGAACCGCTCGTTGCAGCTGACGCCCCCGTCGTGCCCCTAAAAGCTCCACTAATGAAAGTCGCCATTAAGGTAAGAAATTGAAGTGTTGCACAGTTCGGAATAGGACTAGCAGTGATGAGGTCATCTCGACGGGCCAAAAATGACAAGCACGTCTCAAGTTCAGCTCCACTTCTAGTTTCCTACACCTCCCACAGCCCATCATCCAACCCATCGTTCATCCCTCACTCAAAGGCAGGAGGCTGCGTCGCCTGAGTGTGGATTGATGATGCTTTTCCCCTCTCTCCATCCCCCAACGTCGTTTTTCACCACTTGGCACCTTGGGGGTTTGAAATTCAGCAGCAGCTTGTTGATAGTGAGACTGTTGGGTCTCTGGGGCTTCCTGTCAGCTAAACGCTGCCTGTGGAGTTCTGCACTTGCACTCGTACACTGAGAGTCTCACTTTGCAACCACCGCGAACCTCCTAAACAATCTGGAGACCTCTGATGTCTGCAAGTTGTCCTTTTTTCTACTCGGTTTTGTCAACATGAGCTGAGTTGTTTATCTGGAACTGAAACAGTCACTGGCTGCATAATTCATACAATAAAAAGCTGGAACAACGGAGGACAGTGTTCCAGAAACGCACACTGGGAAGGCTTGATTTAAATCCCATTAAACCCTGAGCATTGGCATGAAAAAAGGAAACCGAATAAAGTAACACAAATTAAATTATAATTCAAATATCACTAAATTAAAAGATTGCAGATAATATTTACACAGTCGATCACATTCAATTAGATCACTTGATTAGAGAGGACAAATGATACAGAGCTGGAGGGTTTGACCTCCACCAACCATTATTTTCTGTCCATAAATGAAACAAAGAAAAAAATTATATATAAAATAAATGTAACTAATTAAATAACAGCAAGCTGAGACAGACTGAGACCCAAACACACATCTGTCGTTGAGTCTAGCTCGAATGAATAGAATCTAGAATCTGCCAATCAGTTCCACCTGTGCATATATTATGGGAGGACAGCTCCTGTTCAGGCTGTGTGGGCGGCTAATAACCTGCGTCCAGTCTAATTCTGAGGGCGTCCACTTCAAAACGGTCTGCGGCCCTGTTTGCAGAGCGGTCTGCGGCCCGCGGTCGCGCAAACACGCGGCCACAGGAAAAAAGAAAAAGAGCGCGTCTGTCTGATGCTCCCAGGGCACAGCTCTGACCATCATGCAACCGTTTCCCCTGTTTCCATAGCAACCCCCGTCCAATTACCGCCGCTGCGCCGCACCACTCTGGCAGCGATGCTGTAAGATGGAGCCACTTCTCCGCTGCGTGTGTACACGCTTTATTTCGTGTGCATCAGGGCTGTCGGGAACGCGACGTCTTAAATGGCTGCGTGCCCTCTCGTCTTCCAAATGTCTGTGCTTAGAGCTTCTCCCCCTCCTCCTCCTCCCTCCCACAGGAGGAGAGAAGGCTCCATCTCAGACGTTTGAAATAAAAAAAAAAAACAAAAAAAAAATCCCTCACTGATGTAGCGGCTTTCAGCCTCTCACGGTACCCCTCCTCCTCCCTCTCCTCCTCGTCTCTCATCCCTCCCTCGCCTCCATCTAAACCCTTCTCTCTCGCTCTCTTTCCCTCACACACGCACACACACACTTATCATGTGATCCACTTGCTGCGCCGCCATTGGCGTCTGTGATCGTGGCGTGTGTCCAATCAGGGCATAAGCCTGGAGATCAACATAAGTGAAGCAGAGCAGCCTGGCTGATGCTCTTAGAGTCACAGAGGGAGGGAGGGATAGCGGCGTTCAAACACATCATAGTAGACGGGGAGAGTTTGTCAAAGGGGGTGTTTTTTTTTATTATTATTTAAAAGGATTACCCTGAAACAAACAGTCAAGCCGGGAAACTGAAGAGCAAAAAATAAAAACCAAGACGGGCGAGGCGGCGAATGGAGAAGGTGCACGCGCCGTGTTGACAGACAAGTCTTCTGGTATTGTGGCTAACGCTGAAGCTAACGGTCCACGCTCAACTAGACGCCTCCTCCAAGAAGCCATCTGCTCCCTGCATCCATCCTCCCCATCGAGCGCTGAAAATACCGCTTCCTTGGCAGAGGCAGCAGGATTCATCAGTCACTGTGGAGAGCGTCCGTCCACACTTAGAAATATGGAGGTGACATGTAAGTACTGAGAATTTACACGGGGAAGACGGAGTGTGCTGCTTCTTTGCACGGCTGGAATAGAGCAAAGGGAGGAAGAGGCAGCGTTTGTGTTGTTGCCTGGCGGAGAGGGGAGGGGAGGGGCGGGCGGTGGTGGAGAGGGAGGACGGGAGAAGAAAAGGCAGCGAGAGATGGAGAAGATGAGACAGTAGCGGGGTGGAAGAAAACAGGAAGCGCAGATGGGAGCGAGTCAGCGGAGCGTAAGCAGGGTAGACGAGGGCCCACATCACAGCGTTCCATCGCCGCGCACGCACAAATATAATCTGTGGGATTACGGTTGGAAGCTGCCTCCCAGTTCACCTGCCCCCCCCCCCCATCTCGTGTGTGTGTGTGTGTGTGTGTGTGTGTGTGTGTGTGTGTGTGTGTGTGTGTGTGTGTGTGTGTGTGTGTGTGTGTGTGTGTGTGTGTGTGTGTGTGTGTGTGTGTGTGTGTGTGTGGTGGGGGGCTGGGCTTTGTTGTTGTGAATGGGATTACTCCACAACACCCACGGTTTGTCACCGGAGGAATCCGGAGCCTCCACTGCTTCTCTCCCCCACGCCGGCGTCTCGCAGCCTTGGACGGGCTTCAACCAGCGTTTCAGCCGGAGGGGTTTGACACGGGATTAGAGCGAGGTCGGCGTCAGACAGCGGAGCCGGAGCCTGTGAAACGGTGCCAGTGTCTGAAATCATTTGCTTTGGACGATTCACACAGAACCGTTGCATCCACTCATAACTGAGCTGGTGATCAACTCTATAGAGTTCAGCCTCCTCTTCTGCCTTGTCATTGTGAAGTGGGGTTTGGCGTTCAGGTTTTGCTAATTAATAAAAAGAGAACAACTTCCTGCAGTTGTAAGTTCTACTTCTGTAGTAATTAGTAGTAAAGTTTAGCTGCGGCCCTGTTATTGAAGGCGACCCCCAACCAGGACTCCTCACTACAAACAAACTACGGGGGAATCTTGGACCTTGAACCCGGACGAGCGCTTGAACTACAGCAGATGCAGCCGGCGCAGGCTGGAAGCGGAGCCCTCCTTCTTAGTGGCGTTTGACATTTGAGCCCTGGCTCCGGGGTGATGCACGGGCGCGCTCATAATCTGCTTTGCTCAGCCATGTTGAAGAGCGACCTGCCCCGTGTGGGATTATTCACGCGGCAGTCCTCTGAAACCCCGTCATCCGCGGCCGCGACCCTCGCTGCAACCTTCAGCCGCCATTTATTTTTAGCCGTCGCTTCGCTGCTATTTCGGTTTTACTGCCGGCTGCTCGCTGCAAATCAATTAAGGACACTTAATGCAAATCAATGCAAATGATGTGTGGGCCGGCTCTTTAGCTTCCCTTCGCCGGGAGGTTAACGCGCGCGTGCATGATTGATGGAGCGGGTGGCGGCGCCGGCGTCCGGTCCGGGCTGACGTGACGGCGGAGGTGCCAAACGCTGTGGGACGGGTGAGTGAGCTGAACACCAGCAGCTGTCACCCCCCCCCCCCCCCCCCCCCCCCCCCCCCCCCACACACACACACACACACCCTTCTCCATCGCCAGCGGTGGGACCCGCGTTGTTCTTATTCCGCGCCAGCATCACTTACCTCTCATTTCCATACAGGCCTTTTGTTTCGCCTCCTTCCTGCTCTCTCTCTCTCTCTTTCATCCTCCCCTCTTTTTGTCCCTCCCACCTCCACCTTTATTGTTGATCTCAGACAGGCTATTTATATCCTTCTGCCCGGCTGCCTAACCTCCCGCTCCCTTAACCAGGCCTGCTTTATTGTTCTTGCGCCCGCGTGCGTGCGCCCGTATCAGATGCGCTGCACAAAACCGCTGTTTGTTTCCTTGCGAGGGCGAGTGGGGGGAACTTCTAGCGCATTAGCGCTGATGAGTGTGTGCCGGACCACACGGATCATGTGCCGTCGGCATCAAACCCACAAAGTCACATGTGCGGCGCTACCGTCACAACAATCACGCTCTGGAAGTTAGCGGGATGATGATGACTAACCTCGGGTTTTCATGCTTTTTGATTTAGCCGTTCCATTTTCCAGCTGTTTGTTTTCATGAAGTTGGTGTGTGTTTTAGACTCCTTGCAGACACTGAAAAGTCTCCATAACGGCTCTTCTGTGTGGGCGTGACTTATTATGCATTCATGCTGGGACGTGGCTGCTGTAAGCCTCGTCATTAGGATCATGATGATAATGGGGTTTTGATGTGTCTTCGCGTCTGGGTTTAATTTCAGGCGGCTACGCGCGCAGAAAGGAGACGGATCCGTCCGTCGCCGTTTGTCCTGGTGATCAAACAGATCCTGGATTCACTTGATTAAAGAGCAATAACGAGAGCTGGCCCTTAATGCAAGGTAGCGATCAGAATGAGGAGCACTTGAATTTTACGAAGCCGCTCGCTTCGAGGACTGGATCCGCCAAGAATAACAATCCATTTTTATGGTACCATCATTCACCTTGATATTTTCCGCTGTGCTTCAGATTTATTGCTTGTGCTTAATATAGTAAGGTGGGATCAGCGTGCTGGACTAAAATACATTCTACCACTGTTTCTACAGTTAAAGCTGCTGTGCTGCAGACACTGTAATACGTTGCTGCTTCCAGTCCCAGACTTCCTGCGTGTTGCAGGAATCCATGTACTGCAGAACCTCAGCGCGGTGCAACCTGCAGGGGCCTGTGTGCGACCCAATCACATCCAAGGTCTATGTGAAAAAGGATGTTTGAGACAGGAAGACGAAGAAAAATACCTGTTTTGAAGGTTTCTATGTAGTGGGTGAAGGAACGGAACGAGTCCAGTACATTTGTAGTGTGTCCTGTCCGTGGACGCTTGCGCGTTGCTTTAAATGCAGCGTGTGCCGCCTGTTCCCCGAGGTGCCTTAAAGTCATAAACCAAGTCCCCCAGGCAGCCGCTAAGAGAAAAGAATGGCTTTTTGCTGGGCTTAACTGCACCTTCACCCCTTACTGCTCCATTTCATTTTATTAAACTTTCCAGATAGCGAGCCCTTGCATTCAGCTGTAAGGCATGGGGAGGGGGGGGGCGTAATTGAAATTTAATGGATGAAAGAAGTGTATTAACACTTAGTTGCTTTGAGCAGACGTGACAGGGCCGTCAGGAGGAGAATAAAACAATAGCAGATGAATGCACGAAGTAGAATCTGGGAATGTGGAGCCTTTCGATGAATTATGTTTGACCGTAAAAACAGTCAGTCAAGTTTCGAAGCTGGAACCGGCTTCCTGTCGCACCTCATAGCAAACAGCCTATTTAACGTGCACGTCATATAATCTATATTTATTGAGTTTATTTGAGTTCATCTCAAGCTGCTTCCAGCCTCTGCGATCATCACGCGTGTGAAAAGCATGAGCGCTGCTGGAGCGCGGGCCCTGTGTCGTCCCAGTCGGCAGACCTGCGTGACCTCTGACCCCTGTCAGATCCAGAGCGGCGTCCTGTCCCTCCCTCCCAAACATCCTCACAGAGCGTGTGTCATCTGCATTTGGTTGCCGTAGCAACGGGGCGCGTTGAAAGGTAACGTGGCGTTCCCTGTCTACGGGATGTTGTGTTAGGATAAATTATTATTCAACAGCTTTGACAGTAAATTAGCAGAGGCAGCAGAAGTCTTGCCTGAAGCGAAGTATTCCAGACAGTCATCTTTTCAGCTCCGCTTCCAACACGCACTCCTCCGTTTGATTTGACGCATTCTTATCAGCGTCTAAATTTAATACGAGCCGCACCAGAGCGATGATACAGGCATCTGTTCGTGGCTGTCCCTGTGGTATTGTGCTCTTTTTTTTTTTTTTTTTTTTTTTTTTTAAATGGCGTCACGATCAACTTTGAAGGAGATAATAGTTAATGCAACGCTGGACACGGCAGCAGGAGGATAAAATGGAATTAGCATTTCATTGACCGGAGGAGACATTTTCTTCCATTCGGTTCTTCTCTGCGACACAATAACGGGCACGTGTGTGTTTTTGAGTCCCCATCATGCGTTGTTGTCTACTTGAGAGCCTTAAATACAGAGCCCTTCTGCAGCGTCGGAGCCATTATCGCCACGTGAGATCGCTTTTTTGATTGTTTTCAGGCAGTATCAGCCAAGTCATTATTCTGTGATTACCACCCTATTATTCGCCCGCCAAAGTGTCTCTCAGCCCCCAGATTTCTCCGCCTGGGTGCGAGTGGCGGGTGAGCGGGTGATTGACAGCTGGTAAATGATGTCATTAGCATGCTCTTAGCTAAATGGAGCAGTGGCGGCAGTCGACTGGTCGAGGGGGAAGCCATGGTAATTTGCCACGCTGATGCTCCGGGACGGAGGAGAGCGAGGCCGGGGCACCGGACGGGTCGGGGGACGGCGTTCGATCGCGCGGGCTGAAACTTGCTCTGCTGTTTAAAACGTAAACTGGGCTTAGATTATCAAGTATGGAGCTGAGACGACGCCAATAAGAAACAGAGCCTAAATTTATCAGAGCTCAGTCTGGAAACTTCGGCTTTGACGTCACCTCTACCACGATCCTCAATCACATGGAAAGGAAGAATATAAAATATTCATAATACCCCCTCCCCCCACCCATAAAAGGACCATGTGTTCAAATTAACTGTGATGAATATTCACGGTGTTAATTAGCATGAGTGCAGCCACATGGGCCAACAGAATTGTTTTCCTGCTGGAGACATGACTACAAACAAGGCATATTAATGAACATCCCCCTGGGACGGCTCTGCTGGAACACCAGGGCTGCGTGACTGTCGGCGTGTGGAGATCAAGAACCAGCAGCTGCAGGTGACGAGACGTACCTTCATTTAAAAAAACGAAAAAAAAAAACAGCTTTTATGATTTCAGGAATGGTTTGTTTACAAACTGCAGTCGTCAAAAACGGAGGTGATTGAGGATCGGCCCGCTTTCTGCTGTCACATCATTTCCCTTGTTGAATTAAAATGACCTGAAAAGCCATTTGTAATGGTGGCGCAAGAACGCATTCATTTTAGACTTGATTATCAGGATTGTGTGTGTGTGTGTGTGTGTGTGTGTGTGTGTGTGTGTGTGTGTGTGTGTGTGTGTGTGTGTGTGTGTGTGTGTGTGTGTGTGTGTGTGTGTGTGTGTGTGTGTGTGCGTGTGCGTGTGTGCGTGTGTGTAGAGGAGTGATGGATCTCCTCCAGCGTGATCGCATGCGGTGTCTTCAGATATTTGTCTGCGCATTTGTCAGCACAAAGAGGAGAAGGAGCAGGTGGAGGTCAGGTCCAGGCTAAATTATGTAGAGGCATGTGTTCCTGCAGAATTAACAACCAGCGGATGAGAGGGAAGTCTTTGGAACGAGGCTTGACCAGTTCAGAGGTCAAAGGTCATACGATAGGAATCTATGTCTTAGGTTTTTTTTTTTTTTTTTTTTGGGTGACGACTTTTATCTTTTCTCTTTGCTTCACATGATGTTTACATGTAATTTCCATTTCCCGCAACACAAAGCTCGCCCTGTGACGCTTTCACCTCCGGCTCGGTTTGACTAGTGAGAGGCAAGAGGCTCCAAAGGCGATGAGTAATGTCCTCGCAGTGAACACAAACGGCAAGAAGCGCATTACGTAAGGCTTTATTTGGGATCACCGGGTTTCTGGCAGCGTTTGGTCCACATGAAACAGAAATGCACTGACGGGGGAGAACGCGATAACGAGGGTCCGGGAACGTCTCGGCTTCTATGTAAGCGCACATACGAGGCACCTTATCCAACTCCTGTTGCCTCTCGTCATAATGGATCTGAAGTAGCGTGAGGGGAGCGGGGGCAGTGTTTCAGTTGGTTCAGTTACCTCAGTGTGATCCTAATCCAGTGAATCAGCATCTGCAGGCCCGCGGGCGGCTGCCAACGAGGCCGATCCACAATCGGGGCTGCTTGTCACGTCTGCAGTAAGTGCAGCAGCACTGCTGAGCGCGCTCAAAGTAACATTACGAAGCCCATTCAAGTTTATTTTTATAGGCAAACGTCACGTTGTGTCTCAGCAGGGTGCACGGGCCCACATCCGCCCCGGCTTCTCGCCTCTGACCGGGTCCAGCATGTCGGGACTTGTTTGCACTGTCGGGTCCCTTGTGTTTAGGCTGAACCCCTTCAAGGAAGGACTGTATCGTTCAGGTTCACGCTGAATGCATTTGGACGCATGCTAAAGCGTCCCAGTGTGTTTTACACTCGCCGCTCGCGTTGTTGCCGTCATTGATCACAAAGACCCCTCGAGTGGCTCTGATGCCTGGGAACACGACTCATGTCGAGACTGATGGTATTAGCTTGCTGTGGCATTAAAGGGAAGTTCCGTCATGCATCTTACTGATGCATGATGCTCAGGCTAACAGTTGACTCGCCACCGCTGAATTATTTTGCTTTGCTCTTTTCCTCTCAGTGCCTCAGACTGGATTACAGGCTCTGGTTCTAAAAAAAAACCACCCTTAATCCTCTCAGAAGCAGAGCAGAAGTTCATACCCCCCCCCCCCTTTTTTTTTGATTTCCTGACTGGGCTGACTTTGCCTCGTGCCTCTCTGTGTTCAGGTAATGCAGGTGGTGAGGGAGCAGATCATGCGAGCGCTCACGCTCAAGCCTAATTCGCTGGACCAGTTCAAGAGTCGCCTGCAGAACCTGAGCTACACGGAGATCCTGAAAATACGCCAGTCCGAGAGGATGAATCAAGAGGACTTCCAGTCCCGTCCCATCCTGTGAGTAATATGGATTTTATCTATAACAAAATTGTTCGATATATTTGTAATTGCTTCCCTCCTCCTAGCACCCGTTCCTCCCGCTCCTGATTGAAAACGTGCATTAGCGTCAGGCCGTCTGCAAATGGCATTCCCAGTGAATACTCCATTAACAGCCCTCCAGCTCATTACGCACGGAGAACCCGCCCGTAATAGATCATTCATCGACTGATCACGGATGCGGGGCCCGTAATGGAGAGCATTGTTTTCTCCTATAATGGAGTAGCGAGTCGTATTGGAAAAGCATTTCACGGGGAGAGACGCTGCCTTTGAACAGTAATCAATGCTGAGCCGAGGGCTTATTAAATCAATACCGGAGCAAACTTCAGCAGCCAATTAGTCCTATGAGAGAAGGCACAACAAAAACCAAGGCGGCTGTGGAAAAATAGATCCCACAGTAATTTAGTTTCTAAACACTCAGGTGTAGTTAGTGTCTTATTCACATTTAGTATTAGCTTACCGACAGTAAGCATGAAGGTCTGTTCTAGGAGCTACAAACAATCAGGCTGCTCCATTTTATCCTTGAACATCACAGTTGAGTCTCTTCTCAGCAGAGGGAGTCTTTCCCCTCAGCTGTAAACATAATGAGCCGAGCACGTCGGGCGACAGGAACTATTACCTGCTGCGGCTGCTCCACCGTTTCGGCCGCATGGCGGTAAAAAGCGTCGTGCTTCTCTGCAGGGAGCTGAGGGAGAAGATCCAGCCGGAGATCATGGAGCTGATCAAGCAGCAGAGGCTCAACAGGCTGTGTGAGGGAACCTGCTTCAGAAAAATCAGTAGTCGCAGGAGGCAAGGTAAGACAGCGTCAAGCGTTAACCGGCGTCTTACTTTGAAAAACCAGAGGAAGTGAGAGGTCTGAGATTAAAAAATGAAATAATAACAAAGGGAGTGACCTCAGGCTGCAGAACATGACGCCCAGCAATAGAACACAAAGGCGGCTTGTTACAGCTGCAGTACAGGCTGTTTTACAGTAGACGCTAATATTTATGATGATTAAAATGTCAGCTTTAAGGAAACAAAGTGTTGAGTATACGCTTGATTTAGTGGAGTGTAAGTACTGATGCAGTAGTACACAGAGAGAGGAAGACGTATATGAAAGGGAGAAGCCGGCGGCCTCCTCAGATAAGAGCGTGTTTGAATCACTCAGCCTTATATCGCGTTTCACACTTAGCGCCGAGAGAGAGAGAGAGAGAGAGAGAGAGAGGCGTATTTAAAGACTTTAATATACTGCTGCTCGTTCTGAGAGTTTAATCCGCCTCAAAGTTGATTCCTGCCGCTCCCTCCGTCCCCGCTGTGTGTGTGTGTGTGTGTGCGGAGGCAGACTGGGGGTGTGCGTCGGTCCGTTATCGCCGGACTCCCTGCAGGAACCGTACTTTCCCGTGAATCAAATCAACTTGGGTGAAACCCGCCGGGGATTTTCCGCCTCGCTCTGATGTACTGTGGCACCGGCTAAAGTCTGACGGTGATTCGTCCGGACAGCTGTCATCCAGATGTTGTCAAAGCTGGGTTACAGGGAAAAACTGCAAACACACGAGGGTAAAAAAAAAAACATGAGGAGGCCTGATCCCTGTCGCGGTTATTACCTGGAAATCCTGGAAAGTTTGGGAAATGAGGAACGCAAGCGTTAGCCGTTCAGAATCGCGGTCCAGTCCGCTCTGGGGGTGAAAGTGACGCGAGTCATCGGGCGCCGCGCGCACGCGGAGGAGTCAAGGACGGGTTCGGTCTCTCCTTCAGCTCCCTCCCAGCGTCGCCTTCCGGGTTTTTCATCTTTGCCTTTGTTGCGTCTGTCTGCGCCAACACCTCCATCACCCCCCCCCCCTTTGTTCTCGTGGCTGTGACAGTGGATTAAGCTACGACGTGACGAGCGCCGCCCCAAAAGGACAGCGGTTCGCTCCGTTGGGATGAAACTTGCGTTATTAATGCGCTTGTACATATAGTTCCTCTGTTCAACCCTCGATTTCCTCTTCTATCGTCTTGTACAACTATGTGAAAACCCCGCAGCCAGCAGGGACTCGCGTAGCTGCATCAAATATTAATTTGACAGAACTTCTGCGTGGATGAAGCCTCTGAAGCGCCGAGCTGCACCGGTTCCGTCTAAAAACCCGGCTGTTTGAAGTCTAGACAAAACGAGCGCTACCTGCGCCGTCGCCTCAGCGCGGGGAACGCGCAGGGAACAGGGCGCGCGCTAAATGCAAAGGTTTCCCGCTTTAAATTCGCGAGACGGCGCGTGAAGCAGAAGGTTTCGCAGCGAATCGAAGAGCGAATGGAATTAAAGCCACAACAGAGACGCGGAGTCTTCCGGCAAAAAGGAGGAACATGTGTGGCTGAACACAGACAGACGTCGCACAAATCAGCCACGCAGCCGGTTAAGCCGAGCGTTTGAACGCGGTCCCGCACGTCTGTCTCCGCCCCCCGTGGACCCGCGCCGCACCAGCACCAGCACCGACCGTCTATTTTCAGCCAATCGGATTCGGCCCGCGCCGCCCGGTTAGGCCTGTCCCCGCCCGGCGGCCGCCTCTGCCGGCGCGGCCTGGTGCGTAGCGGCAACGCCCGGCCGGCTGCTGTTAAATAGCTCGCACCCGTTTCACCAGAATCCAGCCCGTGCTTCGTTCAGACAGACGAAGGGACGAGGTTCCTTCCTGATGCTCGGCCCATCTGTGGATTTCCCTCCAGGCTTTCTGTTTTCACACATTTCACGCCGTCCTAATTGTCTTCGCCGTCGGTGACTCGCGCAGACTCGCATGATGCCGTTTCGTAACTCACCCAAACGCCGTTCTTCCAGATAAGTTCTGGTACTGCCGCCTGTCTCCAAACCATAAAGTCCTGCACTATGGAGACCTGGAGGAGAGCCCTCAGGGGGAGGTGCCCCACGACTCCTTACAGGACAAACGTGAGTTCCCCGTCCAACTCTCAGCCTCCACTCTGCACACTCGCCTACATATGCTCAGAACACAATACGGCGCCAAGTTTTGGCTAAAAAGTCAGTGTTAAGATTTTTTTTTAAATATTTTTGCACAGTGAAATATCAGTAATATTTCAGGTCTGAATCACTGGATTGAAGCATGCACCCATCTGGTTGACACAGTTCTCACAGCGTTGAGGATGATGATGGTGGTGGTGATGACGATGCTGTGAACTCACGTCTGTCCTCTCTGCAGTGCCCGTGGCTGATATCAAAGCTGTTATAACCGGCAAAGACTGTCCTCACATGAAGGAGAAGGGAGCCCTGAAGCAGAACAAGGTGCGTATGCGCGTGAGGCGCGCGCGGCCCTGCGTGCACACGACGGTTGCGCAACGCGATGCCAGTTACATAATTTAGCTTTGGGAAATAACATAATAATTTGTGTGTCGGAGAGAGAGAGAGAGAGATGGTGTTTTTGCATGAGAGCCACCAGAATCGGGCTGACGTGGCGCCTTTGGTCAGATGTGAGAGCTGCACATCAGCACTGGCGTCTGCGCGGCCGTGACCGGGACGAAGGAGCGTCTGAGGACGGCCGCCTCTGCAGAGCTGCCCCCACCCACACCCACCCACACCCACCCACACCCACTCCCACTCATTGGATGCAGGATAAATGGCCTTTGAGACAAAGGACGGCACCTCGCGGCTGCTTCATTGCGTCGTCAATATCCTTAGGTGTAGAGAATGGGGGGGGGGGGCGTCTTTGGGCCCCTTTGTGAATGAGAAGACAAGTGTTTTATTACTCACAGCTGCAAAGTCACCTCTGCCGCGTTTAGAGCCCGATGGGGACGCGAGCCCGTCTCCATTCGCGCCCCTCCCTCGCGTCGCCCGCGCTCTAATATTTGCCGCGCTCGCTCCCCACGCGGGCGCCCGGAGCCGGATCTCCCTCCTTCCGCGCGTCAAGTCGCGCGTGTTACTTTAGGAAGCGGGTGCGGCGACCTGGAAGAGCGGCGCTCCATCACCGACGCGAGCCCCGCTGCTTTGTCTGCACTTTTAAAGGGAGTCATCACGCAAGCGAATGGGGCGATTCAGAGAGCCGCGCACGAGCGGATGATGATGATGATGATGATGATGATGATGATGACGGCTGCATTTATTAATGTTCCGCAGGTCTGGGGAAAGGGGGCCGAATTGAATGCATTTAGTGCATTTTGGGGCCAAAGATGAATTAGTCAAAGGTCTAAATTCTCATGACTTCCTCTCATGACGCTGGTTCCTTCTAACCTTCTGATCCACTGAGCTGCGTCTTTTAAGCTCTCTCTCCCACCACACCGTCCCAGGCGGCGTAATTACCCTCCGCCTCAGTAAATCAGCCGCTCGTTTGGCTCACATCGCCTATGAGTGGATGTGCTGCTGATGTAGCGTGAGGAGGGGAGGGTTGCACCGGCGCGACAGCATTGTGGCGTAAATCTCACCTGTCCTCTCCCGTCACTCTCTCTCTCTCCCGCCTCTCGTCGCTCGCCCCGTCCCGTTACCTTTTTCCTTTCCACCTCCTCCACTCGTTCGCCGCCGTTCTCACGCCTCCTCCTTCCGCCCCGTCCTCTCTGCAGGAGGTGTTAGAGCTGGCCTTCTCCGTCCTCTACGAGTCTGACGAGTATTTAAACTTCATCGCTCCCGACAAGCACGAGGTAAGCTAGCGCCACCTGTACAAAGAATGCATGCACACGCAGTATTCAGCCCGTCTCCTGCATGTGTGGATTTCCAGAACCTTCTGCAGACGTCTGTATTTAGGACAGAAAGGAGGCGTCCCTGCTCTATTTTCGCTGAGCAACGCTTCACGTCCCGGTGCCTTTAATTCTACCTCGTAGCTCCTGGAGGTTCTGTGTCTGCCAGCTCTGACCCGTTCTCGCTTTGAACCTCTCTCGGCAGTACTGCGTGTGGACGGACGGCCTGAACGCCCTCCTCGGGAAGGAGATGACCAGCGACTACACCAAATCCGACATGGACACCCTGCTCTCCATGGAGATGAAGCTGCGTCTCCTGGATTTAGAGAACATCCAGATCCCCGAGGCCCCGCCCCCGATTCCCAAAGAACCTAGCAACTATGACTTTGTTTACGACTGTAACTAGACAAAAGCACACGAGCCCACGCCCCTCTGTCACCTACTGTACTCACTGGACCAACCCCCTTTTCTTATAAACTGGAGGAAAAAAAACAAAGGCGAATAAACCAGATAACATGAACTGTGACTGAAGGAAAGAGAATCCATTGAACTGTTTTGCTCCTGCTTCTCGCTAGACTTTAATAAAAGAGGAAACTGTGCAGAATCATAGGCTCGCGGCACCGTGGAGAACAGAAACCAGGAAGTACTGGTTAGGCCCGTTGGTCGTCCTGTCTCCTTCCTCACTCTCGTCCTGTCTCTGATGTTTTGAATCGTTCACTTCTTCTTCTGAGCCGAGGCGCCGGCTGTTCTTTTGCTCTAAGATTCTTGTAAAAGGAAAAAAAAAAAAAAAGAATCTTCGAAATCCAATTTAATTCCGCTTCATTGTTGTTTGTTTTATTATTATTTGTCCTCAGGGCTCTTGTCTGGGGAGGGATGGTACAGTGGTTGTCTAGTTAAGGCTAGTGTTCATTTTCAGCAGTATTTCCTGTCACATCCTCACTTCCAGTATTTGTGGCAGCTACACATTTAAAAGGTCGAAGATGGAGACGTCTTAAAAAAAACTAATCCCATCTCTGCTCCACATACTTCTCCATACGTCCTACTCCACATATAAGACTGTTAGAATATGTCCTCAAAGTCCGGGAACAGTAGGAAGCCTCCTTTTGAACATCTTAATGTTAATGTTATTATCCCACCGCTGCTTGTTGCAAATCGTACACAGTGATTGTGTCACACAATAAAAAAAGGAAACCCATCCACCACCGTGGTGAGACACGCTCACAAACACTCGCCTCCCCCTCGTCTGGGTGTCTGTCGTTGTAATGACTGCTGTACACAACATTCCGAAGCAATATTTGAGCTTTCTCTTTTTCCTTTATCATTTGTAAGACAGTCATGATTTAGTGATTTTCAAATTGTGAAATTGCCAAGTAGTTGGTACAACAAAGCTGTTCGTATTTGGTTAAGGGAAGTTGTCTTTTTGTGTTGAGGATTTTATGGCCGCTAAATTGAAAGTTAATGTATTTTTTTTATTTAAAAAACAAACCGTGGTCGTTTTCTAGTATGATTTATATATTTTTCCCCTTTCTATTTAATAACTTCAAATGTTTTTTTTTCCTTCAAGATTTTCAAAGCCTTTCAAAACTGCTGTTTACATTAAAGATTTAAGAAGTGTAACCACTTTTTGTAGTTATTCTCTTTCTTTGTAAAGGTGAAAGATGCTACAGTAGCGGACCTGAAATCATCTCATTCCTTGAGCGCTGCTTATGTGTTCACACATTTCCACTGTGCAAAAATCCAACCTGTTAATTTAAGCTTCATAATTTTACAGTCTGAAATTATTCAATGCCCACAACAGAGGCAAGAAATATAAATGACTACTATTCAAATGCAGTTTATATTTATTTAACGTAATACATAATTAAAGTGGTTTAAACAGTTTCTATAATACTAAGTGGCTTCATAAAAGGCGAACAACATTCACAGGGAAATTTGAATCTAATAATATTGATCTATTTACATTTGGGGAACAGCTAAAATGTAATTTTTTGATGAGTCATCAGACAGCGGCGCAGATTCTCTGTCGGGACGCTTCCGTCCATCCTGGACGAACAGCGGGCGCCTCTGAGCCGCTAATTCACAGCCAAGGCCCCTAAAACATGCGGCGCAGGTCGCCACTGGTCATGCAGTAACAACCAGCTGATCTGGGATCAGCCACTATCATCCTTAAACAAACGGACTCAAACAAGTTGCGCGTGACCCAGAAGGAGCTGTCGCCGGGGTTTGCGTTCGTGCTGCTTCGCGTGCGGTTCCGGTGCCGTGGTTTTCCCATTACATGCCCGGCTGTGTCACGGGACGTTTATTTTCCCGCACGCGGGTCGCACCGGTCCCCTGATGCGTGGCGCGTGATCCCATTTCCCGCCCAACGGCTTTATCTGCCGCCCGTCGTAGGAAACGTCGCCGCGCCCCGTCTTCGGGGAAAAGATCGTTCTGTCACTAATAGATACTGATGCCCCCGCGCTCATTAGGAATGAAACCAGTCAGTATCTAACGGCATCTCTCTCTCTCTCGGGTATAGGAAGAAAACACTCTCTACCATCCCTTCCCACATATTTGAACAGTCAAACTTAAATAGCTCCCATACCCCCACAATAGCGTAACAAACTTACAAAGGTGACCAGAATTGCTGCAATAATGAGTTCTGAGTGATTTGCAGAAGATGTTAAAAAAGACATTCGCATAACGTGAATCTTACAAAAGCAAGTTCAGAATAAAATCACTGAAGTGTTTCTATTATTTTGTCCCGTCCCCGTGAGGCTGGCTTTAATTAGATATTGATCCAGTTTGGCTCCTGCTCAAGCCAATAAGTAACCCCTGGCACCTGCTAATACGTCTCACTGGGGCTGTTGTGGCCATTAACCCACATCAGTTATTGCTCATCCGTTTGAGTGCGTAACAAACAGCGCAGGCACATAATGCATTCGCTCAGCAACAGGGTGTGTGTTTGCATCCACGCTTGTCTGGGAAGAACGCAAGTTCCCAGGAGCTTCACACAGAGAATTAGACAGCAGCCACCAGGACGCAGTCGTCAGATCAAATTGGAGCAGATTAGATTCTCCAACCGGAGGCGCTCCTATGGAGTCGTCCGCCTGCATCGGTTCAGGATGAAACATCTTCCTCCAGGACAATAGTTCCACTTCGCAGGATGTGGTCTCTGGAGATGTCCCCGCTTTAAAAGTGAGCATCAAGTGAAATATTCATCGTGCTTTGATGTCGGGACGCCTCAAAACATCAATAAATCCCCAAACGTGATGACTGACCGTCAGCCTTTCTCAAAACTGGACCAGCTTTTTTACATGTACAGCAGCACCAAACCCGTCTCCTACAAAGCAGGGGCCTTTTACAACCACTGACGCGTCTGCAACGCGGGAAAAGATTCAGGGTGAGTCCAAATACAAACTAAGAAAAATCGATGTGTTCTTTCTTGAGTTTCATTATGGAAGGTGCCGCTCCTCAGGGTCAAAAAATGCCTCCCTGCTTAGAAGCCGCACGCCTAATGGTTCCAAATAGCACCTGCAGGGTCAGACTGAAGCCATGTAAGTCTCCATGCTCATCATTTGTATTGACTTGTTTTTCTGCGAGTCTCTCATTACAGGAGACATATGTCCAGCGTGGACTAATGTTATTGATGATTATAGTGACAAATCCATATTACTGTGTAAATTGTTATTTACCTGAGCGGATATATTGATTAATAGTGTTTTAAATTCCCTGCAGATCGATGTAAGTCACCGAGGCATTAGCTCCACCCAGAGGTGGTGGTGGAAGCTCCGCTCCGTTCCCCCAGCTGCTCCTGAGCTCTGGGCAGGATGACTGCACAGACACAGATCATGCAGATAAAACCTGCAACCCTGAAATTGATTTCCGTGTCCACCGCCTATCTCAGGTTGTATCTCGCTGGTCAAAGCAAATATGAAGTCCTAATGCATTTCTAATTGGCTGAGAGCAGTAGTGATGGTCTCACCAGGACCAACCTATAAAGTGCCCGCCATTCGACTACATCAAGGCTGGGAGATATGTAAATGACGTATGCAATGCTGCAGTTCAAGGTTGTTTCTTGACATTAACGAAGTTACTAGTTGGAGGGCAACAGTTTCTTGTAAAAGTTGGAAACAAAACCCAGAGCTACAGGACGTGAGCTGAATAAGTTCTTCAAATTGTTCCCCACTGCAGGAGCTTGAATAGCTAAACAATAGTGGGACTGTATTTATAAAATGAACTACATTTCTCACGTTCTTTGTATTTCTGTTGCGCTTTCTCTTTCCCCAAGAAACGCACCTGTCAAGATTAAACTCGACATAAGAGCAGAACCGATCCCACAGTCGCCTGTCATCCCTGACTCTCAGACACTTTAAACACACACACTTTGTTCAAACCCCACCACCACGTTTTGTGTTTTTAGTTCCTCTTCATGCCACTAAGTAGCTTTTATGTGTCTTCTGTTCCCATTTTAACACACGGGGAGACTCGTGCGCACGCATCACAGTCTTCTGTTCTATTCCGGCGAAGAGCTGCTCTGCGTGAACGTGTCACGCGCGCGCGTTCTGTTCTGGGTTGCACGCGATTCTAATTCCGGTAAAGGGTGACGCTCCTTGATGTTTGCGGGACGGACGGGTGCTTTGTAGCGAAGCGCGGCCCTGGAATCGCTGGAGATGACTTTGAAGAGGAGGGCAGACTTTTTAAAAGGAGCTGAACTCTGCCTCAGGTGCGCGAGCGTGAGCTTAGTTCCTTTAATTGCTCCTGGGTTTTTGAAAGTCATCACTGACAGTGAGACCTTAATAAAGCGGAGGACTCCAGTGAATGACCGCACGTCAAGTCCAGTAAAGGCCAGGACCTGTCCACCCTATTGGCTCGCTGACGGTGAGCGCATTGCGTCATTTCCGGCTACTTAGGTTCGTCGCCGTTGCACGTGCGCGGTTTACTTCTCCACTTGTCTAATCGGGACGCTGTTTTTCTGCTGACCCGCCACCATGTTTCTACATGGGACCATCTATGTCTCTGTTCCTAAATGATTATGGAGTCGGTGTGTTCGTTTGCTCGCTAGCTTTCTCCCCCATGTGACCAGTGATGACACGTTTAGCCGCCTGCCGTTACTTCACCACCGGTTGTGCAGCAAACCACGTGGGCTTCGTGGATAATTGGAGCAATGGAGGGAAAGCTGGCCTGATTAGAAGAGACGGCGTCTGTCCCACCTCGAGTACATCATCTCTACTTTCTGGTAAGACTGGTTTGTTGACCACCTATAATATACAAATAAATAGAAGAGTGACGCATTGACTAAACAGCAAAACAGCTCCTCTAATCAGTTAATTAAATTTGGTCTATATAGAATTACAATTTATTGATTGGCTATTTTTTTTGTGTAAGGTCTTAAACCTTGTAAAGTCCCACTGTACAGGAATGGGTCTTAGTTTTTAAGTACATTTCATTTACTAGCAAGCCTTTATTTCTTTTTCATCACAGGTATAAAATAAATCAAAAAGAAAGACCAAAGTCTCCCATTGGGCTTTTTCTGTATCATTGTGTGGGATTGACACAAAGCTAAAATGAGCCAAATTCAACTGTGTGCGTCTATATTTACCCCTGCAGAACCTGCCAGTGCCAGTATGTGTAGGATGACAGCAGGCAAAGCAGTTCAGCAGGAAGATATTGTCAAGATGGTGCAGTGCAACAGCCAAGGAAGTCTGGAGACGATACTGTTTGAGCTCAGGTAAGACTCTCGCAGGTTATAAATGCCACCTACAAAACCTAAAGAACGGTTAAAACCATTTAAAAAATGTCATCATCTCTTCAGCCTTTTTGAAATCTAATAATTGTATGTACTGAAAATAGGGTCAAAGTATAGTTTGTGGTAAAAAGGGTCATAGTTTAGTATGTGATGAAAAATGTGCCATGTTTTAGGTAATTCAACTAATGAATAACCAATTAAGTAATTTCAACATAATTAGTATTAACTGAAAAAAAAGTGTCATGTTATATAGTACAGTATGTAATGAAAAAACATGTCTTAATATAGTATTTCATGAAAAAAGTGTCACAGTATAGTTTGTGGTAAAAAAGGGTCATAGTTTAGTATGTGATCAAAAATGTGTCATAGTATCTGGCGAACACAATATGTGGTGAAAAACAAATCTTAGTATATTATTTGATGAAAAAAGTGTCACAGTACTGTTTGTGGTGAAAAAGGGTTCCAGTATACAGAGGGAAATAATTATTTGAACCCCAGCTGATTTTGTAAGTTTGCCCACTAACAAAGAAATGATCAGTCTATAATTTCTATGGTAGGTTTATTTGAACAGTGAGAGACAACAATGACAAAAAAAATCCAGAAAAATGCGTTTAAAAAAAAAAGTTATGAATTCAGACGTCAGACGTTTCTTGTAGTTGGCCACAAGGTTTGCACACATCTCGGGGGATTTTGGCCCACTCCTCTTTGCAGATCCTCTCCAAGTCATAAATGTTTCATGGCTGATGTTTGGCAACTCGAACCTTCAGCTCCCTCCACAGATTTTCTATGGGATTAATGTCTGGAGACTGACTAGGCCACTCCATGACCTTAATATGCTTCTTCTTGAGCCAATCCTTTGTTGCCTTGGCCGTGTGTTTTGGATCATTGTCATGCTGGAATACCCAACCACCACCCATTTTTAATGCCCTGACTGAGGGAATGAGGTTCTCACCCAACATTTGACGGTCATGGCCCCATCCATCCTCCCTTTGATGGGGTGCAATTGTCCTGTCCCCTTGGCAGAAAAACACCACCAAAGCATAATGTTTCCACCTCCATATTTGACGGTGGGGACGGTGTTTTTGGAGTCATAGGCAGCGTTCCTCCTCCTCCAAACACGGAGAGTTGAGTTGATGCCAAAGAGCTCGATTTTGGTCTCATCTGACCACAACACTTTCACCCAGTCTTCCTCTGAATGAGTCAGATGTTCCGTGGCAGACTTCAAACGGGCCTGTAGACGGGCTTTCTTGAGCAGGGGCACCTTGCGGCACAGCAGGATTTCAGTCCTTCACGGCGTAGTGTGTCACCAACTGTTTTGTTGGTGACTATGGTCCAAGCTGCCTTGAGATCATTGACAAGTTCCTCACGAGTAGTTCTGGGCTGATTCCTCACCGTTCTCATTATCACTGAAACTCCACGAGGTGAGATCTTGCATGGAGCTTCAGACCGAGGGAGATTGGCAGTTAATTTATGTTTCTTCCATTTGTAAATAATTGCACCAACTGTTGTCACCTTCTCACCCAGCTGCTTGGCGATGGTCTTGTAGCCCATTCCAGCCTTTGTAGGTCCACAATCTTGTCCCTGACATCGTTGGAAAGCTCTTTGGTCTTGGCCATGGTGAACAGTTTGGAATCTGGATTGATTGATTGCTTCTGTGGACAGGTCTCTTTTATACAGGTAACAGGCTGAGAGGGCTCGTTACCTGTATAGGATCCACCTGGGAGCTAGAGATCTTGCTGACGGATAGGGGTTCAAATACTTATTTCCTTCATGGAAATGCAAATTAATTTATAACTCTTTTTGAAACGCATTTTTCTGGATTTTTTTTTGTCATTGGTGTCTCTCACTGTCCAAATAAACCTACCATTGAAATTATAGACTGCTCTTCTTTTTGTTAGTGGGCAAACATACAAAATCAGATGGGGTTCAAATATTTTTTTCCCTCACTGTATGATCAAAAATGTGAAATAGTAGTAATTTGATAAAACATGCCTTAAAATAGTATGTAATGAAAAAGGGTCATAGTTTAGTATGTGGTGAAAAAGGGTACTAGTGCTAGAACAACTTTAAAACACTTACTTGCCACTGGCACCATGTTTTAATAACATGGCTGAAGATAGGGTGACACAGCTACAGGATGTCTCTGCCTGGATCAAAAACATGTTACTTGTGCAAAGGCATATACATTATGTGCCATTTAGATTCTAATATAAATATTATCATAATCACTGTTAACTCTGCTGGTTGGTCAGTTTTAATGAGTTTCTGTCTTTATTGTCACGGCTCAGTTTCTAATTATTGTAATCTCACTACTCGCAGCAAACCCTCCTTTTTATTGATAGTGATATTAAAAACTAATAATGTAGATTATGCCTCATGTTTTAAATTCAAAAAGGGTTTGTAAAACATTGTGGTTAATTGCCTATGAGACCAGAGGCTTTTGGCAAATTAAATGGAAGCGTAACCGCAACAGAAATTATACTGTTTATGCGCCTGCATTAGATTAGAGGGTCTAGTGCAAATAATCTCAAGTGGTAAAACCACCACAAGGGTTTAGTTTATTAGATGTCATCAAGATTCTGTTAAAACGCTGACTCTACCCCTGACGACGTAGGTTTTGATCAAATCATTGGCACAGACCCGCTCAACATTATGCTATTAGATCAGACTGGTATATTCATACCAAACTCATTTTATAGCAGAAAAATGTGAAGGAAAAAAAATCACATGTCTCAGATTTTTAAAATAAACAGGACAATCTGTCAAAAGAACATTGTATTATTTATTATAAACTCCTTTTATTTACAGTAAATAAAGACATTCAAGTTTTAAAATTAATTTAATTACAGCAGGGTCAATAGAAATTATTATTTAAACATTTACATTTTTTTTCTTAAATCTCATTTTTATACTAAATATCAAAATGATGACTAATGCGTCTGATCAAGCTAAACTCACACGTTGTCCAGGTTTAAATGTGACAGACTGACATTTTCCATCTGCAGAACCAAAGCTTTCATACCTAAAGAAAAACAAACAGAAAAATATTGAAGCATTTACAGTTAATGGAAAATATAGATTTCTATGCTTAAGTGATTAATACATGGATTGACCAAGCGGCTATAAAACTTTTAATTCACTGGACACAATTGATGAATTAGCAGTTTTAGACTGTTTAGATGACTGTGCAATTTTTTTGCTTCAGCTCAGAAATTATTCTAATGAATTCATAAAATGCACAGTAAAGTCATTTAACTTGATAAAACATGCTGAGTGATGTTAGGGGAATTATAATATTGATTTATATGCCTTTTACTGCTTTTTGGCAACAGCTTTAAAACACATTTGTCAGAAGTTTTTAATTTCCTCCCATAGATGAAACTTTAAAAGTCTCATTATAAGCCTGATAGATTTCACGGCCAATTCCCCCTTTATTTCCTGCAAAGGGTTTTGTTGCAACAGTTTCATCTGTTATAATTAGTGGGATTTCCAATTGCTGCGATTTGACCAACGTGGCGTCCACATACTCACAGTTTTGTGTATCTGTTCCAGTCGGACTTGCTGAGAGACGGTCTGGTGACGGCCAGGGCGGCGTTTAGATGCCCCTGACAGAGAAGCAGGCCGTGCTGGCTGGATGCTGAATGTCCCCGGACACCCTCCTCCTGCACAGTTATTACACAGGTATTAGTAATTAAGGTTAGCTACTATTATCCCTTCTACTATCTACTACTATCTCTTGGACTTACGTTGGCTCTTCTGTAGTGGGTTTTGATGTTGCTGATGTCTTGCTGTAAGCGGTCTGACTGCTCCGGGCTCAGCTCCTCGTATCCACTCTGAAGAGAGGCCATGAAGGCAGGAGGGACTGAGCCGCCGTGATCACGAACCGATGTTCCTGTACAGTCATGGGTTATGGAGTTGGGTCCAGAGGCGCACTGGGAATTCTGTGGAAGAGAAAATGGACAGACTCAGAAAAAAATGGAAATGGCACCACTGCATTTAGGATGACAGATGGCGAAGCTAATGAGTCTGTGGCTTCATATCGATACCACTGCAGTACTTTGGCAAATGAAATCAATTTGAAGATATTTCCTTTAGACTGTGGGCTGTAACAGACCAGCCTGATAAATCCTATTGCTAGGAAGAAACATCTGTTTAGTTTATCACTGTCATTTTAGATGCAAAGACTGTAAACCACTGCAAGTCAAAGTAGTGCTGTGGACTGGGGTTTATAGCTAGCATTAAAATTCAGCACGTCAGCACCAATTCACCTAAATAATTATGACGTATATCCAAAAATAAAAAAACTCACTGCTCACCAGTTCTGAAACTGACGAGTCTCCCATCTCTGACTCATAGGAGCTTCCAAAGTAGAGTCTCCAGACATTTCCATGGACTAATTCATCTTCTGCTTGAACCTCATTATTCTCCTGGAGGACCAGGGACTGTTCCAAAGCCACGCCCATGTCTCCTTCTCCCACTGACTCATCAGAGCCACTGGTGTTGTTCGGGAAGATCATGGAGGACAGGCTCATGTCACTGTCTGAGCCAGAGGCCAGCTCCTGATTGTCACACAGAAATAGAGGCTAGAGTCATTGTTCACAAAGCTACACACGAACATGCAATAAGGTCAACAGTGACTTTAACATTAATTTTTTTAACTAATTTCCTCTATTTCCTATTCACAATACATCACATTTAACTTGATACTGTAACTGTATATTTAATATTAAATATGTATATGTGCACTCTGTCTTATACTTTGTAATGTGTTTTACATCCTGTTCCATTTTTTGCTAAAATAAAAAACTCATTCTACAGTGGTGGCTTTATGAAAAGAATTATACTTACATGAGGTGTGCTGCTGCCCAAGCTGTTGTGGACGGCTTCCAGCTGTGCGTTGTAGAGCAAGGCCTTCAGGTCTGCCCCGGTGAACTGCTCTGTCACTGCTGCCAGCTGCTCCAGGTCCACATCAGCTGCCAAAGGCACTCCTGCGCTCAGAGCCTTCAGGATCTCTACACGAGCCTCCTGCAAATGTAACACGTAAAAGACATTTAAGAGGTGAACTTTATACCAAGGATCTGTGCTAAATCTTCAGTAAACATGTGAGGACAAATTATAACATTAGTGTTATTAGTGTTACAGAATATTGAGTAAATGACTGACTGATTTTAAACAGACCAAGTCAGGAGGGGAGCAGTAGAGGGACTTGTCCAGTCTTCCAGGCCTCAGCAGGGCTGGGTCGATCAGATCTGGGCGGCTTGTGGCTGCCAGTACATATACGCCTACAAATAATAATAGTTAGCCTTTTGGGAAATGAGCTCATTTGCTTTCCTGCAGGTTTTTGAAATGATAAAATCAATGCTCCTTTCTCAGAAAAATAAAACTGGAATCCGTAGACAAAATATCACCAAAGACAGGCAGGGGGTTGTAATTTTTAGTGTAATTTAATTTTAGCCTTAACCTAAGCTGTGAGTTTAGGTTAAGGCTAATTCTTTGTCAGGAACAAGTTACCAATAGGAACTACTGGAAGGGAAAAAGGCCCACAATCATCCACTAATCTACAATTTAGTTACTTTTTCTTATTCACATGCTGTACTCAAGTGATATGCCAATAGAATGTTAAAATATGTGTGTCGTATAGTGCTGTATGACCTACCTTGCAATCCCTCCACCCCATCCAACTGGGTGAGGAGCTGGTTGACCACACGGTCAGTCACCCCTGTGCTGTCATGGCCCCTCCGGGGAGCCAAGGAATCAAACTCGTCGAAGAACAGGATGCAAGGCTTGGCAGCTTGTGCCCTGAAATCGAAAATGCAAATATTTCAGGTTGATGAGTGTTTATTACTGGGTTATTACAAGTAACACAAGTCATAACAGCAATCAATATATCAATATGGTTCTGAGAGGAATGTAAATATTTACTAACCTCTGGAAGACATCACGGACTCCTTGCTCACTGGCTCCAATATACTTACTCAGAAGTTCAGGACCCTGGAGAGAGGCAAACAATCACTGTCAAAGAAAAACATTGTTCTTATTAAGACCAGCTTCTGACTGTCCAATCTAAAGCCCAGCCTACCTTGATGCTGATGAAGTTCATACCACTGTCTTTTGCTACAGCCCTAGCTAGGAGCGTCTTCCCTGTGCCAGGAGCTCCATACAACAATATTCCTGAGCGATGGCGGATCGGAAGATTGGAAAACAGGACAGGATACTGCAACATACCAAAAAACCACAAGCAATTACTGGGATGTTAAAGATGCTAAGGTTTGTATTGAGATGCTTTGCATTAAAAAAAACAACAACATATATAACAACATTTTATATATATATATATATATATATATATATATATATATATATATATATATATATATATATATATATATATATATATATATATATATATATTTGTATAATTGGTCTAACTTGGTCTAAATTGGACTTGTATAATTGGTCTAAGTAAAATAATGACTTTAAAACTGAAGCTGAACTGCTGTGAGCCTTTGTTTAATTGCACAAACGTTTTATTTAATTAAAATAAATTGTTTTATTACTTTATTTTCCTCCTATTTGCAGTTCTCTCTTTATTGCCATTTGTGTTGAGAAAATTAAACATTAAATTAAATAGTCTTTCATCTTTAGCAATTATGTTTATAAGTGATAAATACACTCCCATAGCATTTATTTAATTTAACTTCATAACTTGTTTTTCTCCTTTCGGGCACAGAGATCATTACATTTGATGGAAAGCACTTCTTGTGATCAGCTGCATTGCTACTGACCTTAGCAGGAAGCAGTATGGTGTCCATTAGCTGCTGTTGCACCTCTCTCAGACCTCCCACCCTCTCCAGCCCAACCCCATTTGGGACGTGGAGGTCAACACCCCACAACGATGGAGGTGTAAATCCCTTCAGAGCCTGTGAAAAATCCCTCTGGAAGAGAATCACACCTTAAAGACAAAGAGCATAAACAAAACAAAGATGAAGTTAGGAACTCAAAGAATAAGTGACATTTTAGTAAACTTAAAATAAATAATTGTATAATTAGTTATACAGAGTGCTTGTTACCCTGGTCCCCGTGTCCTCTTTGTACTGTGTTGGCATGTACAGCTCGTTCCAACAGCAGTGCCAAGTCTTGAGGTGTGTAACCCTCGGTCTCCTTGGCAACGGTCCCTAGGTCCAACGTGTGTAAGGTCTCCTCAGATAGACCGGACTTCCTTAGAATCAAATTATGCAAGATGTCTGCTCTCTGAACCTGTAGAAGTAACACACAAATGGTGTTAATTGTGTAACGGTATCCAAGTGGCTTCACCTGCAAGTGTGAGAGCATTGACCTGGTCTGGTGGCTGGATGTTGACAAATCCCTGGATAAAGTGGGAACCTTGCACTTCAGTCAAAGTTGGGTGGAGGGAATGTTCAGTTTGGCTGGTGATGATCAGACACACCAGGTTGGAATGGACCACCACCTCATCCACAACATCCTTTAGACCTGCATGTACGAATAACAAGAGTTAGGAGATCTAAAATATTTATCATCATATATTGCAACAAAAAATATGTACATACAAGCATACAAAAATATATTTTACTTTGTGCAATGTGCAGTTGCAGCAATGCCTCAGGGCCATGCTCATGTTCAGGTGAGGCTGGTGCCCCCATCACATGATCCAGGTCATCAAGAAGAATGACTGAAGGCTGTCTCCACTCTGCCTGCTCAAAAATATCCTGCAGCATCTGTCTTACAGTTTCTGCTCTCTTGCCTTAAAAAGGGTGTAAAAACACAATGATTTATTTTATTAATGAGCCTTAAGTTCAAGCAGAGTATAGAGTAACTGCTGACCTTGTAGCTTTTTGCACTCCACTACCTCCACATGTGCATCAAGAGCTTCTCTAGCTTTCCTGCACAGGGCTCTGGATAGCATGCTCTTTCCACTGCCCTGTGAGGAAAAAGCGCACGCATACAAAAGATACCACTTTCAGCACATTTAGTTTTCTAAAAGCGTAAAGTTGACAGGTTCACATGCACTCTGCACATTCCCAGAAAGCTAATCATCTTACAGTCATTACTAATGTGTTAATACATACCTTGGCACCAGTTATGAGTAGTGCTCCTCCACTAAGTCCTTGTCCAAGTCTACCAAGCTCTTGTGAAAGGAGACTACCCAGAAGGCTGTGGGAGATAAACTCAAATCCAGTCCTACTGAGCTCATCAATCCCACTGGAGAAAAACAAATGAGAAAACAAGAGGGTGAGAAAGGTTTATGCTCTAAAAGACTGTTGTTTAAAACATGCAATGGTTTATAAACAGGTACATTACCCACTCACCCAAGATAACAGAGGGAGGGAAGATCTAGGTTTGGCTTTTCAGCAACCGCCTTCGGCACGGAGACTGGCTCTCTGTCTATCTACAGGTGACAAAGTAGTAAGTGCAAATATCACAAAATCATGATTGTTTTGTCCATTTCATTATATCCAACATACTTCAAATAAACTAACATGAGAATATTAATTGGTTGACTTTGTGTGGAAGGTAATACCTGTATATTCTCTTTCTGGATGAATGTGGGTGCTAAAAGAAACAGCTGGTCTGCGGCATCACTCTCTGCTTCTGGTTTCAGCACAGTTAAAGCAAACTCCTGCTTTGCTATAAATAAAATGATGGACGGTGACATTTTAGTGCAGCTGAAAGTACTATAATTTCAATACATGGATAATTTTAGCATCTCTGATAAACACTTTATTCTATGCAAATCTGCAGATTTGACTGTACGTGATTTATAAATACATTTCTGACAAGCTGGAAAAAGAAGTGTAGAAATGAATCACCATCAGCTCCATGTAGGAGGATGGTGCCAGACCGTGCAGTCAGACAGGCTAAAGGTTCGTGACTCTGAGTGTGCAGCCAACCAAGGAAAGCTGTCTGGATCTCCTCATCATTCTCCTCGGGCTGAAGGCATAATGTCAAAAATCACGCAGAAACACGACAGATCAGATTTTATGCTTCTAACAAATGAAAGAATGTTATATTTCACGATTTACATCATACAGTGATGACAGATGGCTACTCCCAAACTCACCAGTGGTTTCACAGGCTGAAGACGAATAGTGGAGGCTACTTTGATATTGGATTTCACTGGCTGAATTCTAACTATTGAATGGGGAACGATATTCAGCTTGGTTGCCAGAGGCTGTGGAATCTGAAGAAAATATAATGCATTTCGTATGAAACACAACCATTTTAGGAGGAGCAAAGCACTGAACAAAAAGAGTCACTCCTGTGAAGTGAAATATAAATGGATTGACTATGGGTTTGTTGGACAGCATACTTACCCATACTCTTCCATTATGGATCTTTTCCTTGCTACAACTTTTATGATTGGCTGTTAAAATCTCAGACCCATGGCACACCACCCTGACCACCATGACCTCTTCATCTTTTGCCTCCTCTCCATCCACTGCAGTAGGATCAACTTTAGTACCTCCTTGGTTCTTCTTTTTCTCCATGGACTGCTTGGCTTTGTCCCTTGTTTCTTTAGGGGAAGCGATTTTAGAAAGCAGGCCATATGTCACTGGGGACAGACATCCACTTAGTCCAGAGTATTGTCTATGCTCCCAAGGAAATAAATGAATAACACCAGTTGCAACATGGCTTATGGTGCAAAGAGAGGGAGGAGGTGCACCACACACTCTGTAGGTAGAGTCAGTGAGGAGGGCAGGAATGTCAGGTACTGGTGGTAATTCTTTAACTGGATCATAAGCACCCTTTATAATATACTGCAGAAAGCTCTTCAGGTCAGCTATGCCACCCCACTGGTGACTCTGAGGGCGAGGTGCAGCATTTTGTAATGATGGAAAGGCGAGATCTGACTTCTGTTGTCTTGGGTTGCTAATTCCATCTCGGATCTTAGGAGACACAACTAGTTCTGTGAACTGCTCCAGGCGACCATAGGGTACAGATGGAAGAACTGAAGCTGCACAGAGTCAGAACAGATCAAAGTGGTTTAAAATGAATATAACCAAGTAACCAAGATATACAATTTGTTCTCACAAATTTTCCAATTTAAGATGAAATAAAAGAAACAATGCATTGAATAAAATAACATTTATTGTATTAACTCTTACCTATTTGAATGTAAATGGCTGTGTGGCTGTCCACCCACACAGGAAACACGGCATCTTGGAACACCACTCTGATCTGATCCAACAGGTGCTGCTCCAGTGTGGCGCTGTGAAGCTCCTGCACATCATATTTGGTTTACAGTCATTTATCTGTTGAAATACCTCATAGTAATCATACTGTTCTTTTGAACAAACTATACTTGAAGATTTTAGGCACAGATTGTTTACCTACCAAAATCTCCCAGTCGTCAGATGTAAGTGGCTCCACGAGGACCTGATGCACAGATGAGACCTGGTGACAAGGTCTCAGGAAGCCCTAAGGGTCAATTAACCAATACAAATATCAGTCAGTCCATCAGAATGTAACAATCACTGCAAACTATCAAAGCCTACTGTGTCTGGTAGGCAACAATCAGATAGGAAATGAAGCACTGTTGACACTTGCCTGCTCTCCATCTTTCAGGCCCAGCTTTTCTCCCAGACGTCGACATAGCGCCACCTGGTGGCTCTCAAGGCTGGAGGAGGTTCTGTTTTGAGTCCAGCTTAGAAACACTGGATCTCCATGGCTCCAGGACAACTCCAGCGCCTGATTCTAAAGGAAAGATAGACAAAGCTGTTATTGTCATAGCACTTCTTTATTGTAGAAAGGTGCTGGTCTTTCTAAGTTTATATAGACCACAATAAAACAGTAAACATACAAACATTGACACCCATCCATCCATCCATCCATCCATCCATCCATTTTCATCCGCTTATCCGGGGCCGGGTCGCGGGGGCAGCAGTCTAAGCAGAGAGTTCCAGACTTCCCTCTCCCCAGACACTTCCTCCAGCTCTTCCGGTGGGACCCCAAGACGTTCCCAGGCCAGCCGAGAGACGTAGTCTCTCCAGCGAGTCCTGGGTCTTCCTCGGGGCCTCCTACCGGTGGGACATGCCCGGAACACCTCCCCAGGGAGGCGTCCAGGAGGCATCCGAACTAGATGCCCGAGCCACCTCAACTGGCTCCTCTCGATGTGGAGGAGCAGCGACTCTACTCCGAGCTCCTCCCGGGTGACAGAGCTCCTCACCTTATCTCTAAGGGAGCGCCCAGCCACCCTGCGGAGGAAGCTCATTTCAGCCGCTTGTATCCGTGACCTTGCCCTTTTGGTCATGACCCAAAGCTCATGACCATAGGTGAGGGTAGGAACGTAGATTGACCGGTAAATTGAGAGCTTTGCCTTTCGGCTAAGTGGATTGGGCAGCAGTCGAAGGCGGGAGCCTAGGCGCCCCAATCCCTGGATAACCAATCTAGCTATTGGGACATGGAACATTGACACCCCTGCATTAAAATAAGGCATAACAGCAAACTGCGAGGGCCGGTGTCCCTGCTGGTTTTCCACGTCTCCCTGCTGATCACCTTGAACAGGTGTGTCTGATTGACTTAACACACCTGACCCAGGTAATTAGCAGGCTCTGGAAAAGGAAGAGTTGAAAAACCAGCAAGGGACTGGTTTAAGTTTGACACCCCTGTTTTAATGTAGTCCTTTGTCACCACCAAGTGATACTGTATGGGAATTACTTTAGATACATCAAATTGCCCCCAGTAGAGAAACTGCCACATCCATGGCGTCTTTGATGAACGGGATAGTAGAGCTGTTAATATAGTATGTAATTATTGTAACATCTTACGACGAACCATAGAAATGCAGTGTGTAAAGTAGATAGACCAATATTTTCTAGATTGTATTACTGTCTTCAGTATGTAACGTTCTGCTGATAATTCATTAACTGAGTACGTTTAAATTATAACTTTAATATAGACAGAATCAGTAGATACCAGCAAATACCAACATTCACTTTCATGAAGGACTGAAGAAAACGGACGACAGAGCAGACAGCTTGGCGTGTCACGTGCACGCTGTTTTACCAAACTAAGCCTCTACTGAGAACTAGTCTGGTGTAATATAGTGCACGATGGTTAGCTACAACCTGAGCTAACTTACCTCGCTTAGGGAAAGATGCGATATCAACTTTGTGGGCAGATGAAGAAAGCAGTTTTTTGTATTGCTAAAAACAACAGTTACGGGTTGAATGCCTTGATTAGTAAACATTATTTTCACATGGCGTTGCTCGTCCTGTTAGTAGCTGGTTCGATACTCCGCTAACTACTGACTCGTTGGGAATCGATGCGCTCTGGTTGAGCCTAGCCAGACCAAAGTAGTTGATATGTAGAGTCAGAATTTTTCAAAATAATATTACACCGGGAAACACACATTCAATGCGATGCGCATTTGACATTTGACAGAATCACGAGCACTTATTTTGAAAATGGTCAACCGGAAAACATTTACCATAAACATGGCGGCGCGTAATCGTAATAGCGCTGGCTGTTGGAGTGCCCCAGAGGTTTATAAACACCACGAACAGCGAAGAGTATGCATTTCACGGCCAAAGTACAGGGAAGGAAGGAAAGCCAAAGCAGTAAAAGTACGTACTCGCTACTATCGATCGTATTTTAAGAAAAAATACGGCGTGGTTTCAGCGACGTAACAGTAGCGCAGGGTACATCAGGTGTCATGTTTGTTTTGTGCATTAGGTGTACACCATCAATCTAGAGTCTCGTTACCTGATGGTCCAAGGGGTCCCCGCCATCGGAGTCATGCCAGAGCTGATCCAGCTGTGTGCGTTGTACGGGGTCGTGGAGGAGTACAGACCCCTGGATGAGTATCCTGCTGAGGAGTTCACAGAGGTCTACCTGGTCAAGTTCCAGAAACTCACAAGTGCAAGGTTCAGCTGATCAGCAATACTGCAGTGGCGAAGTTCAAAGGCCCACTGTCTAGACCTGCTAAATATTTGTTGTGTTAAAAATGTTCCAGAGCAGCCAAGCGACACATGGATGAGAAGAGTTTCTACGGTGGCGTGTTGCATGTGTGCTATGTCCCAGAATATGAGACTGTGGAGGACACCAGGCTAAAACTGCAGGACCGGAGGAGATATGTAATACGGACTACTCAGAATAAAGGTACACTATAGATTTGTACAAAAACTGTGTGCCTTTTAGTAAAACATTATTTTTTGTGTTTGTAGTTGCATTTCAATAGGTTAATGGTACTTTTTAATCTTGTTTCAAAGCAAGAGAAAAGATAAAACAACAGCGGGAGGAGGAGGAGGCTACAACATCAGAAACCACCACCACCGCAACAGACAGGATCCCTGATAGATATGAGAAAACCTCTGACACCAGTAATACATGGGAGCTGCCAAACAGCAACCAGTTTTCAAGCTTTCCTCCACTTCCTTTACCTCCACAAGAACATCAATACTATGGACACGAAAATCAACAGGAAAGTATAGCAACAGAAGATAAAATGGGGACATTGCATAATGCCTTTGTGGATGTACAACACCAGCTGGGTCAAAGTTCAAACTTCAGTCAAACCTCATCAGACAGAGACCAAAGAACAGAGCACAGACTGACCACAAATCCTACATCTGCAGTCAGATTTGTCCCAAGGAAAACAAACTTAGAGAACAGGAAACGCAAAAAGGAAGAGGCTGTGGAGAATTTATTGGCTGATGTTTCTGCAAAAAATGAACCTTTTATTGGGCCAAAGCTGCCTGAACCACCTAAACTGGACATGGAGGATGTGTCATTGAACACAACTGTCAGCTTGATCAGGAACACTATGAAACAGGTAATGTATCTTTTGTATTGTTTGAAGCAAGTTAAAACAAAAACAAATCGAATCGAATTTATATTATATAGTCACAATTCCTGGTGGAAAAAATCACTTATCTTTTTCAGGTGGGGTCAGTTCCAGATATCAAACCACTGGAGAAAAAGATTAAACCACGTCGCAGGATTTGATCACACCAGTTGTCTTTTTGCTGTAAATGTTTTGTGTTTTTATTTTGATATTTAGTTTCTAACACTTGCATTAAAGAGGCACAAATACAAACTTATTGTTCAAGTTGTTCCTGGAATACCAGCTTCTCAAATGCCTCTGTGCTCTGGGTTAAAAAAAGAAAAGGAGAATGCAAAATTAACCATCTTATTTATGTAACATAATCAACTATATCAACTAATCACCTAACATTATTTGTGATTACCATGGAGTCAGGCAGGCAGGTCCCAAACGCCTCAAGTAATAGATTTTCATCTCTCACTGCCTTTTCAAAGTCTGAGAAGGACAGTCTGCCGTCATGGTCATGGTCCTGTGAATGGGAAACAACACTGGCAGTAAGGGTTAAGGCTAGTTTGTAAATTAAGATCAGTATGAAGTAGAGAACAGATTATTTATTATTATTTACTTGTTCATTTAGGTTAGGCATAACTGGCTTTTAGTTGCGTCCTTCTCCTTACCATCCTCTTGAGTGTGATCTCCACTAGGTCTTTTATTCCTTCATCAGGGTCGTCATCTGTCGGCTGCCTGATGAGACTGTCCTTCAGCATGTGAAACATCTCCTCCCTTGAGATGTAGTTGTCACTGTTCAAGTCATACACCTGAAAGCAGTCTGAACCATGCAAAAGAATAGTTATTAGTTGGTAATGTGTGGGAGTGACCTGTAACTGATTTGTGTACAGAGATGCAGGTTGACAACTTACATTCTATTTTTTCATCCAGTGTCCCTCGAAGAAAAACAGACAGTCCATCAATCCATTCTCTCATATTCACAAAGCCATCGTTGTCTTTGTCGAACGTCCTGAAGACTGGAGGAGAGCAGGTTAATTGCAGGCTAATGAATAAAACACATGAACTGCTGCTGCTTATTTAAATTATTTGAGTAGAAATTTATTAGCCCTGCAAAACTATCAACGACATCCCATTCATAACAATGGATGGACAGAATACCTCCATCCATGATCATGTCATCGGTCATCCCAAAGTTGTTGTGCAGGAAGCTCCTGAACCTGCCTCTGTCCAGGCCGCTGACTGTCCTCCCCAGAGTGGTCTGTTCTCCCATCAACACGTGAAACTCCCGGATAAGGAACTCGACCTCTGTTCTATTGACTAGGTCACAGAAATAATAACTTCTTTCATATTTAGCATTGTCGTGTAGCTAACGGCTGCGTAGAGACGAGGTCACTTTGGCGTTCATTCAAATACTCACAGTGCTCCACTTGTTTGGAGATGCTCTCGGCGAGACTTTGGGTGAGTTTTCTGTTCATCGGAGACATTTCTGCCATGTCGTGCACCGGACAGGCAGAGCAACATCTGAAGCCAGTCCTCCCACGGCGGTGATGTTGACGTGCCGTCGCCATGGCAACTACGGAACTGCCCTGCAAGAAATCACTCAAGTCTACAGGAAAGAGGGCGTCATGAATAAAGATTGCAATTAGGGCGCAAAACCCATGGGCGGACCAACACTTCTACGACTTATTACTGTACTTATGGTCACTTATGGGCCAACTCTGTTAAACTCTGATTTTATTTTGAAAGTCAAATAACCTGCTTCCGGTCTCGTTATAGTTAGGATGGTAGTTCGTTATATGTTTTACAGGAGCCATGCAGACCAATGATTTATCCAACGTCGTACTGCAAAAAAAATGTTTTTGGTCGTTTGAAAATAAGGATAAAACGTGCATACCTTTGTCTTCTGTAACCTTTCTTACTGGGTGGGTCCTTCCTGTAAAAGTCTAGATACAACACCCGACCACAGGGTGGCAGTCACGTACTCCATTATAACTACAAACGTTCTGTCCAGCTGCAGCTTTTAATGACACACCCAGAGTAAACAGTGACTGCAATTAGCAGAATGATCTGTACATGATCTGAACATGTAATCAATGAATTAATCTCCGCTATAAATAACTATAACTAATTGCTATAATTATTACTATTGATTTTGCCCTTTAGCATGAGAGATGCAGATGTAGATCTCTTCACACCCTGACAGGTGAGAAAGAGGACAGGCAGTTAAGATCAGTGATAATGAACTGGAGGCTTACTGCTGAACAAAGGACAGAGGCTTAGTTAAATTAATGTTAAAACAAATCAATGTATGTGCACTTGTCTAACAAGATTAAATGAATTACTGTTAAATAGATTTAGTTTGGTATTTAATTTATAATCTACATTACACTTGGATTTCATATCAGACTGGACCAAACATACAAGTAAACACCTGAAAAGCATAAAGTCTCTGATCTGCATGTATTCACAATATTGCATCACTACTTCCTGCAGTTTGCATGTATGAAAAACACAAAGAGTTTGTGTGACAGAGTTTCTGCCAACATGTGCAGTGTCCTTTCAGTCCAGTTGTTATTATATGAGCGTGTGACTCATTCAGAACGAGGTGTGATGTTGGTTCTGATTGGCAGCTTTGTGTCAACCCAGTGGTTTGGGTTCTCAATCATAGAGGTCCACACACCAATCTCCTCTTCAGTAGAGTCCATCCAGGCGACAGCTTCACCGTAACTCTGGCCTATAAAGAAATAAACACTTACTTATTATTTACTTATGCATCTCCTAATGTAGCCATGAAATAAATGAAAAATCACCCATGGCTCCTATGCGCACATACTGTAGTTCATACAGACATTGCCCTGTCCTTCCAGTTTAATGCCGAAACACAACATGTAAGGCCCACACTTGACGCCTACATCGTATTATCTCCAGAACCCACAAATACATCTGACAGTAGTCCTGCACAAAAGACAATGTACTTAAACTCCTAATTTTCACAAATAAAATAAAAACTGTTCATAATATCACCTCAGTTATTTTGAAAAACATTTTAAAAAGCAATTCACTGAAGAATCTCTGGTGACCTAGAAATGACCGAGCTCTGATGACACAAGCATCTGAAATGCCTGAAATACCAACAGGTCAAAATGCAGCAGATGCAAAGTGTTGAAGGGTCACGCTGTTGGAGAAGATGACGCATAAACACACAGTCACCTCACTTAAGTTTGTTGAAATTGTCTAGGTACATTTGTAAACCTTCATTAATTCTGCTACAGAATTAACACGATCACGATCGGTTGTTTTAACCACAAACAACTTCTACTAAAAATACACCAACAGCACCTGTGGGGCTGTAGTTCTAAAAATGTGAGACACTGAACAGGATGTGATGATGCCTCTTTTTGGAAGCACATGCAGGTGTTTGCCACACAAACAGTGAGCTGCAGTTCGAACAGGAAGTCCTGCGTTTCCTAAAGATGTCACCAAAACAAATAAACTTTCAAACACTTTTATTAGTACTAATAATACAACTAGAGTATTCAGATGTACAGTAGAGACTCGCCTGTTCCGCAGCTCAGGCGAATCCCTCCTAGGACGTGCGTCTTCATGCCGTCGCGCTGCCAGACGGTCAGCTCGGCGCAGGCCTCCCTCAGGTCGCTGCAGTGGAAGCCGTCGTACACCATGGTGTGGTTGTAGGTGGGACTGATGGAGCGCTTCACCACCCGCGTCTTCTGGCCACTCTGTCGACTGGCGTCTGGGAGTATGAAGCTGGGGGGAGGTATGAATGTGAATCATTATAATAAATAAACAAACGTTAACACCTCACTTTACTAAAACATGAACGTATAAAATAAGAGCTGATGCACCTTCTGACAAACGAGTCTATGGCTCCGCCTTTGTTCACAAGCAGACCGTGAGCCTCCCGAAGCCAAATGTGGAGCTCGCCCGTCAGCGGCAGACCTCCACCTGAACGCACAGAGTGTTTCAGATCCAAACTCATGTGTGGTGCATCACCAAACCAACAAAGGGCGATGTACCGATACTTGGATTCGTGATGCGTGTGTTCTCCTCACCCTCAGATCCAGCCGGGACGAACTTAATAGAAAGCATGATGCTGCCACGACTGCTAATGGAGTTTGGACTGAGATGAACCTGGGACAGTGGGTGAGTGGTGGGGGGGTGAATGAAAAAGATAAAAGCAGACAAAAAGACAAAAAAGGAGAAAAAGAATGAGGGAGAAACGGGAGGGAGGTTGAGCTGTAGCACCAGCAAAAGATTAAGATTACGTAAAGCCTTCGTTGAAATTCACAGCGTGTCCTCCTCTTCCTTCAGCCGTCCCAGACACAGACACTCCTCTCTGTAATACCGTGTCTCCAACAAGCTGCAGTTCAGACACTCGGCTACTAAACAAATGTATACACGCACTCACCGGGCGTTTGGACAAACACTGGTCTAGGACTCAAAGGGCTCATGCAAATGAACGCTATGCGAGCGTGCATCCAGCGCCTCCCTACCCGCGGCTGCAGGTCCTGCCACAGCGGCTGGGTGCAGGCCCAGTCCCAGAGGTCCAGAGCCACCTCCACCTCCCCCAGGAACACGTTCCTCCCCAGGGGCTCGGCATGCCACACGGACAGGTTCAAGGTGCGACTCCGCAGCTCCCCGATCCGCACTTTGTACTAGCAATTGAGAATCAGCATCAGACACGTGTGGGAATACAGCATTCAGTGGAGAAAGGACAGGATTTATAGGATTAAGCCTAAGCACAAGATGTGGTACATGAGACTGCAGAGTATGACACAGGACACGTGGTACAAATCTCAAGGACGACGAGTAGATGAAGGATTTCTGGGAAGAAATTCTGTGATATGTAAATAGGAGAAAGTCTCACTTTGAGTGTCTGATCATAGACCGGGTTCAGGGTTTTCTTCTTCACTGAGGTCTTCTTCTTACTGTGACTGGACTTGTCCGGCAACAGATAGGTTTTGACGTATCTGTGACACACGTGCCCAAACATCACTTGACTGGTTTGGTTTTATTAAGGGACACTGTCGCAGGAAACTTACGGGTCGGAGCGGGCCTTGCGCACTGAGGCGATGTCCTCGCAGCGGTACACTCGGACGTGCAGCTCCTCCTTCTGGGAGTCATAAACCAATGAGAACTGAATACGGCCCCTCACCTCCACCAGTCCGAAGTCCCCGGAGCTGAACAGACTCATCATGCTTCCACTGAGCTACGACACACACACACACACACACACACACACACACACACACACACACACACACACACACACACACACACACACACACACACACACACACACACACACACACACACACACCTACGTCATTGTCCTGAACTGAGTCATCTTGCGTCGCAGGATGGCCCATTAATCAAACGTGCATTGTGAGAGAGTGTTTGTGCGTGTGTGTGTGTGTGTGTGTACCGTGTAGCCCAGATGAAGGCTGCTGTTGGAGCTGCTGCTTTTCAGAGAGGCTGGGTCTGGTTCCGTCAGGCTGCTGCTCAGAGAACTAACGTCACCGTTGTGGAGGTCGAAGTCGTCCTAATGCACGTACATATACATTATAGAACATCGAGCTGTCATTGGGGTGCGATCATTCAAAGCCGTGTTCTCCAAAGTCGTGCTAATCTAATTAATGTGTGTTATAATCACCTCGGGTTCCTCTGAGTGGCCGTTACTTCTGCTTTCGCATGCTGTGAGCACAATAAGGAGTTAGCGACAGCACAGAGAAACCCTGTAAAGCTGCAGAAGCACTGACACAGAACTGCTCATACCACTGGATGATGGGGAACTATCCCTGTGCTGGGCGCCCTGGACCTGCAGGCGGTTTGATGGATAATCATTGGAAAAAAACTGCATAATGCATAGAAACAAGCACTCACGTCCAGACAAACCTGCACTAGTGGGCTCTTTGTTCTGGGTGGGGCTGTAGGCTTCACGACTGATTGAGTCCTAAAAACAAGAATAATATTTATAAATGAACTTGTTTCACACAAACAAGTGCTGTGAATCTCTTTTCACTCACTAACCCTCCATCCTCATCCTCCAGTCTACTCTCTGCCTTAGGAGAGGAGCCATTGTTGCAGGAGGTTTCCTCTCGTTCTCCATTGAACAGGCCATCCAGGGGCACATCTGTTACCATAGTAACAAGCACAGACACATCACTGGGATGCCTCTAATACAGTAGGAAGGCAGCGGCACAGGCTGATGCCACACAGTTACAGTACAGCACCACGTCAGGTAAACCTCAGGGCCGAGTCCATTTATAAAGCACAGGCGGCACCTGCGGCCCGATCGGGTTCCACTCTCTCCGAGGACACACACCATTAGTGCGGCTGCAAGACTTCAGCGTAGCGTGAACTTAAAGCTGACCTCTGCTCCTCGTCCTCCTGTGCCGTATGGTGGCGTGCACCAGGTCGCTGCCGGACGAGCGGCCGTGGTGGCGTTTGCTCCGCTCCTCGCTGAACCACGAACCCGACAGGAAGCGCAGGCGCACGGGGTTGGTCTCCGTCTGCCGGAGGCTCCTGGGAAAAAAAATGAACAATCGCAACGTGCATCTGATGTCATCGTGCATCGTCAACTTTGACGTGTGAACATGCACAGTGAGTAAATCCTCATATGATTATACAGTGATTACAGGTGTTTTGTCCCCTTAGAGAAAGGAATTAGTCAGAAACGTGGGAGGTAAGTGGGAAGAGTCGATATATGGTTCACTGAAGCTGCTTTCGTAGATAAACACCTTGCTGTGACATTTTGTGGTGATTTTTTTACACTCATACGCATTCGTGTTAATTGCTGGCGCAGAACTGGCGCCTGACAAGAAACGAAAAACGCCCCCTCTGACCTTACACGCCCTTCATCGCGATGACGCAGCTCCAGGTCGCGCTCCAAGACCTGCAGGATGCTCGACTGCTCCTCGTCCGTCAGGTGGCTCAAGTCGAGGGGAGACTCGGCTCGCTCCGCCTCCATCCCCCACAGAGAATCAGACGTCAGCTCAAAAGTTCTAAATAAATACACAGAATCTAATGAAACGTCTTCACTAATAGAAGTCTGTATTGTAATGCTTACTTTGTTGTGTGTTCACTCACTTCCCAACCTTTTTGACTTATGACCTCAGAGTACAACAGAGCAGACAGTACATTTAACCCATGTGTTGCTAGTTTTACTGTATACTGATTTTCCATTTTCTTGTCTCATCTGAAGGATCCAGTTATTGCAAAACAAACTAAACTTAAAAACAGACTAAATCTAGGGCATCCCACTAACCTGCTGCACCGCTGTATATAACTTGGTGCGTGTTTGTTTGCCCACTGCCTTGAGGATAGTTACCTTTGACTAATAAACGCATGCGCAAAATGATTTTTTTCTGTCCAAGTGGATAGAATTTGTGGCTCAACCAAGTGCTCCACAGACGCCTAAAAAACGAGAAGAACGTTATGGCGCCTGCAAGCGAGCAAAGATGACGCAGATGTGACATTTAGAATAATAGTATTTATGGTAAATTGCTCAATCCTGACATTTACTGATGGTAAAACAACAGTAATAGTCAATGCTACTGCTTATATACGAGCTTGGACGTCAGTTTTTAAAGTGTCCCTATCTGGAGAAATAGGTCCGCGCAGCACTTTCCTCATCATGAACACCGCGAGACACAGAACACCTGTCGCCGCTTTCGTCCTTCTGGATCAAACGTCCAACTCCTCGCGCTCACATTCATTACAAGGCGCGCGCAGCCAACGAGAAGACGCCAGAAGTAAGAAGCAGCTTTACCTAAGATCCCAGCTTCCGCCACTTCCATCGGTGAAAAAGTTTGGTGAAAAGTTGTCGCGAGCGCGTCGCAGCGAGTGCGCGTCTGCGTCGGTGTGCTGAGTAAACGCCGTGGACACGCCCTCCACGCTCAGTGCGCGAGGGGGGCTGCGCTCGACCGGGAGCCGAGCGCGAGACGGAACAAACAGAGAGTACCGGGAAGAAGGGCCGCGCGCGCGTAACAGAGCGCCTGATCGATATAATGTGTTTGTTTCACTGTATGATTTGACTCAGACACACGGATGTTCCACCCAGACATAGGGCGGGAGGAGGGATGTAACTTTGCTCCTCCACACCTGCTAAACACACACTCGGCCAGCGACGCTGCTGCTCCCGGTCCGCACTGCGCGCGCGAACACACGCGCACACATATGCAAACAGAGGTTTCCGTTTTTAAAGCAGAAGATAGACTAGCTGGGTGCGCCTGAGACCGGCCGTGGGTGAGGGAGGGAGGGGGGGCTGCATTCAGTCCGGTCCTTTGTCAACAGCCTTGGACGCCAGCCACGACCTGCCCCGTTGGGAAATGCTTTTGTTCTGACTTATTCAAGCCTGTAGGTTCTGGTTCCGACCACGCTCCACGCATCCAAACCAGCCAACATCCGGCTGCTCCCTTACAGGCCTCCGCGAGCCTCTAGCCCCAATGCATGCTGGGAACTGCACCGACATCCACACACGTGGGAATTAATAGATGACTCTTATCGGCACGGTCACACCCAGAGGACTGTTGAATCAGTTCACCTAAACCTCTGGTATGAGCAAATATGCACTGAACACGTACTGTACCTGCACACTCAGTTCAAGAACGCACACATGACACTGGCACACTGACAGGGGACACATGCTTCATTTATTCAGCCTTGATATACTTTACATTTTCATGGCCAAAAAAATCCAAACATTTCATAAATGTCAGTCCAGTTGCGTAATGATAAGTAAACAGGGTCACACCACACCCATCAAAAATGTCATGGAAGGGTTAATTATGTAATAGGTGAAATGTACACTCAAAAGGGGAAACTAGAAATGTATGTTAAAGTTTGAATCAATTTATAAAAAAGCAAAACCCCTTCAAAAGCAAAACACACAAATCGCAAAAGTGTTATAATGAGTGATTGAAGCTCTTACTTATACTGATACTGTACCTGAGATGTTGGGACTGTAATGAAAATTATTATAAAGGAAAAGATTAACTGTAAAATTTAAATTGACTATAAATTTTAATGCTGATTAGTGTTTACAGGCGTCACCCGTTGCTGATGAACTAGACTATTTACACACTAAATTGATACATCCAGTTTCAGGTGAGGTTTGTGTGTTTGTTTGTTTGTTCTTCACTGGTCTGGTTGCATGAAGACCGACGTCCTAAAGAGCTCTAATATAAATATGATGACTCAGTGGGCAGAAGCGGGGACGGCACGCCAGTCATTTGATCATTTTAGTCTAATATCCTGTGTGATGCTGATCTCATCACATCTGTGCAGAGACTAAACATGAACAAAAATGTATTCAGCTCAGTGTTTAATAATGTGTATTGTCCTAAGTGAATAAACTGGTTCAACCTGGGAGCTGCAGTCAGAAAGATGCCCCCTTCTAAACGCACCCATCCCCCAGAGGTAAAGTAGGGACAGAACAAAAATGACAGGGGCTTGAAAAAAAAAAAAACCTTGTCGTCACAACGCGATGAGTCACTGCTCTGCTGTCCTCCGCCCTCGCGTGCTCGTCCTTCAGACATCTCGTCTTCACTGTGGCTGCTCTCTGCAAAGACAAAACATTTGAACAGATACGCAAGATGTGATGAGAATCCACATCAGCTCCAGGGGAATGCTGAAGGTGAGCGCTTTCGCATGGCGGGTGCTGTTGCTCCCTCCGTCCACTAGAGGCCGCTGTTGTGCCGGCAGTCACGCGCCGACACCCACAGCCGGCACAGCCGTGCTGAATCGCTCGCCCTCCATCACCTACGTGCACAAACTCACATGGGGTCGTAGCTGCTCTGCTCTTTAGACTTGAGGAAGCGCATGGCGAAGAAGCCGCCCGCCTGCAGGGACAGCACCAGGATGATGCCGCCGATGAAGCTGGACATGTCAAACTTGGCCTGAGAGAACTCCGGGGACGCTTTGGTCGCTCCGTCACCTGCACACAGACAGGTTTACAGGGAAGAGCCGAGAGGCGGGGGAGGCGTGAGGGGAGGCTGGGTTTACCTGAGTCACCGTCTCCCCCTCCTTCAGCCACGGTCTCTACGACTGAGAAATGAGAAGCCAGTTACTGAGGCTGCAGGCACACGTGTTCATTGGAGGGGACTGGGAGCTACCTGAGCACAGTTCAGACACTCTGGTCCAGCTGCAGTTCATGGCGACGTCTGCTGTGTTGTTGCTGTCAGTCACACACGCGCCCGTGTCATTACCTGAGACAAAGACAATAAAAATTTTAGTGTGAGCGCATGTGTATAGATACTTGCACTCCTACTGAATAATTGATTCTGTACAAAGCCTCAGAGCTCACGTTACAGCAGCTGTGACGATTAGGTTACTATCAGTGTGTGTGTGTGTGTGTGTGTGTGTGTGTGTGTGTGTGTGTGTGTGTGTGTGTGTGTGTGCGTGTGTCACCATCTGGACAAAGCCTCCAGACGCAGCCCGTGAGGTTGAGCATGGATTCTCCAACGCACAGGTCACATGACTCGGCCTGAGAGCAGAGCGGCTGAGGGTCTGCATGAGGGACGACAGTGAGTTGGAGAGTGTGACCGAAAGTCCTCATTCAGTGGATCACAATTATCTTCCCACGTAGAAACGTTAACAGGCCTCTTGTTGCACGTCTGGAACTGTCAGGATTCTCAATCACAGGTCACACTTTTCTTTTATTGTACACAGTTGACACAAGCCCCGCTGTCAGTAACTTTAGGAAAGAAGGCACCAGCATCACATTGAAATACACACGCTGTGTTCGCGGTCCTACCTGTTTGCAAGTCCACAGACGGAATCGTTGCCAGCAGCAGCAGCGTGAAGCAGAACACCATCCTGAGCCGAGAGCGCTGGCGCCTGCCAGTGACCTTTGTCCGAAAAAGAGTGAAAATGCCAACGGCTATCTGGCAAATCCTCGAACGGGAACGGATGGAAAGATGGATCCCGGCGAGGACACAGAGAGAAAGACGGCAGGAACAGAGATCTGTGTAACATGAGCGACATCCCAACTTGGTTCCCTGGCAACCAGTTGTCTCACTTCTGCCCTTGTGAAATGCACACCTGATGGGCTGAGTCCTGTTTACCCAGCAGGCAGTGCACACACACACACATTTCCGAATAGTGGGGTCACAGGGGGGTCTTTTTCCACAGCCTGAGCTCAGTCACATCTGTACCAAATTATATGCAAATTCATTCTGTATTTGTGAAGTTATTTCACAGGTTAAGAGCAGTGGTTGAATCGCTTTTGGCCAAAAGCTGAGTGAGTGATGGCCGCCCATTACAGTGAGATGCTAATCTTACAGATCAGCTCAAACCTGCAAGGATATGACTCATTCTTCTCTCTCTGATTAACGCCGGCGAGGGTTCACGTTTTAGCGAAGGACGTGTCTGGTTCAGTCATTCCCCGTGAGGCAGCTGTGAAAACAGGCCAGCGTGGGCGTAAATGGCTTCGCAGCTCATAATGATGTTGTGTGAGGTGCAGGTGGCTGGAGTACTTACAGTAGAGACGGTCTGTACGTCAACATGCCATCATCCTCTCGAATGTGTGACTGTGATGCTGCGCTCGTCTCAGACTCAGACTCAACTCACTTGCCTGTGACAAACTGTTCTAAGGGAGTAAATGACTATTGCTCATCATAAAGCTCCACACACATGAATAGGTGTGTGCGCCAGGTGTGTGCAAGCAGGTTAGTGCCAACGTGTTGCGTTATCCTACAGCTGCACTGAATCATCGCATCCCCGGGCAGACCTTGAGGAATCACACGCACAGATCAGCCCAGCATCACGACGCGCGTCTTTGTGCTCCGCTCCGCACTTAGCGCCACCGTCGCCGCCTCCTGCGCTCGCACCGCCGCGTCCCGTGGACTCCCACATACAGCACTTCTCACGCGGGGTGGTGTGCGTGTGTCATCATTTGAAACAGAAACACACACACACACACACACACACACACACACACACACACACACACACACACACACACACACACACACACACACACACACACACGAGGGCTATCCTATCCAACACGATTTCCTCCTCCTCCTCCGCCGATGCTCCCACTACTGGCATAAATCAATAGGAGACACCGCGAGCATGCCAGAGGAGAAATACTGCAGTTTATGGAGACGACTCGTTATTCTGCTTAAGATTCTAGATTCATATTCCTGCTATATCTGTTTTACATATAACTTACAGTATCGTGCTTTGTTCTGATCTTTCCGTAAATGTACACGAAGTAATTTCTCATTCAAGCAAAATGGCTGTAATGCTGCAGAAACGTGGAGAAGCTGGAAAATACACGCTTCTCGCTTGAAGGTGACAAGTGTTTCATTCCGTATCCAGTCAGTGACGTAGGGGGCGTTTATCGGCAGGAAGCGTGTCCTAATATGGCTCGAGCCAGACGAAATCCCCCCCCCCTCTCCTCAGCTTGCGCATTCATATGCGCGACCACGTAGACAGCGGCTCGGCCCATCTTGCAGCACCCACGCTCACTATCAACCGGGGGAAGCCATCGATTCTCTGCCGTTGCGTGACCGTGGGGCAGGGGCTTGTGTCCGCGTGAGCGCGTTTACAACTCAAAGGAAGCGGGAATGCATTAGCTCGAATGCAAAATACCCGTCACTCTGGTTTTGTCAGGTTACAGGGAATCCTGACTAAGACACAAACCTGCGTTGCATCCACACAAGCGCAGTCGTAGTCCCACATGATTTTAGAGTTAATCAATAATATATGAAACCAATAATGCTCAAGTAAACACTTAACAAATAGGTCAAATAGGTTTTATTTAAATATTTGTCAAATTAGAATGCTTCAGCTAAAATAATTATTATATATATAAAAGCTATTAATAATTCATTCCTTTCTGTGTATGTGTCAATTATCATGATGATTATTATATCTCATTAGTTATTGAGTAAGTTATTATTTTGATATAGAAAGTGACTATAGCTTTATTTAGTTTCCACTCTTCCCTCGTCTGTTATATAATTGCCAGTTTCACACATTGCTCTGCAGGATTTCTCCCCGTGAGTCATCCTGACGCTCTTCAGCACCATGGACAGCACCAGTCCTAGGCTCAGCTCGACATATTAGATCCCCGTCCGACACAAAACAACCCCCCCCCCCCCCTTTTTTTCAACTGTGCCTCTGGGTCTTTTTGAGAAATGTATGTTGAAGGGGAGAGACTACCGGCGGTCATTATTTACTTGAAACCACAACAGGAGTGAACCGCAGCGGGAGGTGCGGCAGAGATGCCGCATTTTTCTGAATGAAATTACTCCATGTACCACCCCCCCCCTCACTCCCCGCGGCCTCAACGCTGGCCTCTGATTGGTCCCAGCCACTGACGTCAGACAGACTCTGGTGGATGAGTCCGCGCGCAGGAGCATCCATTCTGCCTCCAATAAGCGATCTAGAGAGACTGAAGAAGGAATGAAAGAGACACCAGAAGAGAGTTTGGCACAACTTGGCTGAAGACTCGGAGTGTTACACATCAACAGGGGCTGTCTGTCCCCTTATATGAGCAGGAGGCGCGCATCTTCCCGGACAGCACTGTAGCATCTCCTTGCCCTGGACCGTATACGCGAGGAACACTTGCAAAGGGATCGCGGAAACCTGCTAGGTGAGAATAATAATCCGATTAATACACGTATGTATGTGTATGTATGCGGGCATTTACATATATTTCTGCGGTGAACGCATGCCCGTATGTGTGTGTGCGTGCTTTGGAAACCTCCTCTGTGGTGCAGCGAGCCTATAAAGTGTTATACAACAGGGTCCTCCGCACCAGGAGACGGGAAATACCTTCTTATGGGCTGGAGGCGAAAAGGCTCCCGAAGCTGTGAACAATGATCTTATAATATTTAAAAACAATATTTACTGAATAATATTCGAACGACGCTCTGACGAGGTGATGCGCTGTTCCTTTGAGAGAACGGGCTTAATATTAGCCAGCACGTGCGCCTAAAAATGATTGAAACATAATTGTCACTTTAATTCCAAGCACGTTTAAAAATGATTCAGAGACTACTGCTTGGCACGTCAGTCCACGTTCTACGCGGCGTGGTGCCTTGTTAAACATCACGTTCGGCCATTAACGAGAGGTAGAAGCTGTCAGGATTAATCTGGACCGATCTTAACAATTCAATCAAAAGAACCGAACCAAGCGCGGGCAGAGCAGTGAGGAAGGGGCCTACACTGAGGATAACGGTCTGGTAATGTGTCCTGCTGATAACCCTTCTACTTACATGGAACAGGCATAATGGACAAGTTACCCAGAATTGCGTGGTTTCCCGCAAGACAATTTGTGACGTCACTGACCTTTTCAGAAAACCCGAGCATTACTGTTTTTCTCTCCATGGACACATTACTGAGGTTAAAATGGCATTCACCAAGTCATTCAACCCATCAAGCTAAAGGTGCATAACAATGCAAAAGCATTGCTTCTCTGCTCCACCATTGCCGATCGATGCTCTAATGCTCCTCTCTCTCCTCTCTCAGGGTGCGCGTGCGTGCGTGCGTGCGTGCGTGCGGCGAAGCCATGGTCCTGAACGCTTCTGACCTGGGCTGGGACGAGTCTTCAGGAGCAGAACCCCTCTCCCCTCAGGACCGGCCCGACGGCTCGTCGCCGTATCAGGTGCCCCCGCTCACGGCGTGGGGCGTGGCCCTGTGCGTCTCGGGAACCCTCATCACCAGCGAGAACGCCATCGTGGTGGCCACCATCTTGGCCACGCCGTCTCTCCGCGCCCCCGTCTTCCTGCTGCTCGCCAGCCTGGGCCTGGCCGACCTGCTGGCGGGCGTCGCTCTCATCCTGCGCTTCCTCTTCCTGTTCTGCGTGGAGCCCAGCGACTGGTCCGAGCTGATGACCTCAGGCCTGCTGGTGACATCCCTGACCGCCTCGCTCTGTAGCCTGATGGGCGTCGCCCTGGACCGATACCTGTCCCTGAGCCACGCCCTCACCTACGGGTCCAGTCAGTCCCGGCGCAGAGCCGCTGTGCTCCTGCTGGCGGTCTGGCTGGGCGCGTGTGCCATCGGAGCAGGACCTGTGATGGGATGGCACTGCCTTGGAGAGCCGACCTCCTGCTCGGTGGCGCGGCCTCTGACCCGCACATACCTGTCGCTGCTGTGCGGTGGCTTCCTGGTGGTCGTCATAGTAACCCTGCAATTGTACGCGGGCATCTGCCGCGTGGCGCGGCGGCACGCTCACGCCATCGCCACCCAGAGGCACTTCCTGCCCGCCAACCAATCATATGCAAGCAAACACAGCAGCGGGAGGGGCTTCTCGCGGCTGATCCTGGTCCTCAGCGTGTTCGTGGGCTGTTGGATGCCGTTCTCGCTGTGGGGGCTGCTGGGAGACGCCTCCAGCCCCCCCCTCTACACCTACGCCACCTTGGTGCCGGCGGCGGGCAGCTCCCTCCTGAACCCCATCCTCTACAGCCTGAGGAACAAAGACATTCGTAAGGTGCTAGTCCACGCCTGCTGCCCCCGCAGATGCACACACAGCGCACACATACACTACCCCGTGGACGTGTAGACTGACAGCACACGACCTATGCCAGACGTATCCCTACTGGTGTGCCAAGTTACACACATTGTTGCACTGACTGTCATTCGCATACAGCACATGATGCCTCGCATACACACACACACACACACACACTCCCACACACAGACGCAGCACTTTCAGAGAGATGAAGTCCTTCTGCGAATCAGAATGTACTGAACTGTGCTGGCTGACAGCCATCCTGGAACAGCCCTGCCACAAAGACTAAACATACTATCTTGTGTGTACTTTGTGCCTCATCCGCAGTTAATTGTAGCTCCACTGGATCCCAAGTATAAAACAATCACAGGGATGTTACTGTATGTTTGAATCCCCACTCATCAAAAGTGGATCCGATGACCATCTGCACTTTAATACGAGAAGAGGAACGGGCTTCTCCCAGTGTGATGACATGTGACCCAAAGCCCAGTTTTATTTACTTGAATGTCTAGAAAATATGTTCTAGATCTTTGAGATTCTATTTTGCACATGCTTTTAAAGGCACTGATGTTCATGTTGCACAACCTTTTTGAAATGAGTGAATATTTTATACCGATGAATAATAAATATGATTTTTTTCTACTGGGTGATGTCAGCAGTCTTCTCTTCACTGCTGCAGAGGCTTATAGAGTGTTCATGTCTTAATGTTGCTCACGCTGCTGCTCTCTAGCTCTGTTTTCAGAATTATTTTGTGACTAGTCACCCGATAAGCCTTGGAATAAAGGCTATACCAGTCATTACGGAAGGTTTTTGTCTCATCCCGACACAGTCAGCGTGAAAGAGTCTCTAACACCGACTCAATGACTCATGGATAAAACATGAGACTTGCTCAAGAATCACATTCTTGGGAGCCTGTTATGTAAGTAGCTGGCATCAGTTTAAAAAAAAAAACTAAACAATAGGTGTAATTGCACTCTTTATTGAATTATCTATAATCATTTGGGAATTTAAGGCAGGAGAAGCAGATCTTTGGCTAAACATGCTGTGTGATTGTACTTCAATACAAGGCAGACCTGAAATAAAGGCACTTGAATGTGGTCCACTGAAGAATAGCAAGCTCTGACAATGACTCATCAACAGCAGCTGTTAATATTTTTGATCAGTTGTAAACAAAACAAAACTGCACTGGCACCAATGTGAAGGCACTTATCAGGCTGTATGATAAGGAAATATCCTATTCTACAAAAAGCCCAGTGAAGAAAGTGTCAGAGCCCAATTCATCCCCAGAAAAGGAAAGAACAAAAAGCAGAGCAGAGCCACACTACAGTTCAAAGTGAATCATGATAGTTGTGCTGAATGCCTGCATATTGTGATTTCCTCAAACACAGCAGGTGTCCGCCATGAGCCGATACTCCCCCGTCACGCTGAATATTTGATCCATAAATTTGTTTACAACTATGTCTCATTCACAAGTCAAACTGTTCCCATGACAACCACAGAAAAAAGTGAGAGAAAAGTGTGGAAAACTGCTTTAAAAATATGTAAAGGGACCGCAATGATTCTCATTAGTTAATATGATCTCACACGTAATATAAAATTATCAATAGTATAATCTATAAATGAGGAAATATTTTGGCACTGATGCCTTGTGTCTTTCGACTAAGTACATACAAACACAAAGAATGAAATAAGGTTGCTTGTAAGTGAGCGTTTGTTCCCTCTAAATTATCCATTGCTAAAATACAAACAGACAAAATCAGGCAACATGGCCTGCAGTGAAAGGCCTCTGATTCTATCAGCCACTAACAAGGTGATCTGTTGACGCACACACACGGCAGAGACGTGCCGCACACACCGTGCGACACTCACATCAAAAACAGAAAACTCAATCAATCCAGTGGAAGGACGGGCACACTGGGACACAGCCAGGAACATATAGTCTCATCACTGGGACTAAAGAACATCTGGTCTGAGTCTTTTTGGATAAATACACACATAGAGGTCAAGGAATGTGATTAGTAACGCAAAAATTCTGTCTTACACACAGATACACATCTCCAGCTACACATGAAAATACTGTGACGCAGTTTAAGCCTAAGGAAAGATACGAGGCTGGGAGTCGAGGTGAAAGGGGATGATGATCATTCGGACCACTCGTCATCGTCAAACTCTGAAGAGTCGTCCTCGCTGTCGCTGCACTCTACGGCGATACGACGGGACAGGATGGCGGCAACGTCGTTGCCAGAGGTGTCCCTCTTCTCCTGCTCCCGTTGTGCCTCCACCTTCCGCAGGTTGAAGCCTAAGATGAAGATGCAAGGATGGTGGCAGTATTAGCAGAAAAAACACTAATGACATCTAATACCCTTAGTCAGTAAAGAAATCATATATACACATTCACACTCAATATATATAAATAGTGCTTAAATTAAATCGTTACACAGCCTAAAGGCAACCTAACATTGTATCAGCTTCATTCTGATGAATTTGTGTAGTGTCTTACCTTGACGGATGGCTTGCAGCAGGTCACTGCGAGCATCACCCGCTGGTTCTGGTGCTGGCTGAGGTTTGGGAGCAGAACTGGGAGCCGCTCCACCACCAGAGGGAGGAGGAGGAGGAGGAGCGGAGCTATTAAAGGATGGAGGAGGAGGACCAGGGGGAGGTGGTGGAGGTGGAGGAGGTGGTGGACCACCACCTGCAGGCATAGGCGGTGGCGGTGGAGGGCAAATATTAGACGTAGTTGGTGGAGGAGGGGGAGCAGGTGGGGAGGGATAGGCAGTGGGAGAGGAGGAGAGAGGAGGAGGGGGAGGTGGGGTTTCGAAGCCAGGTGGAGGTGGGGGAATCCCAAATCCAGGTGCTGGGGGAGGTGGAGGAGGTGCGGGGGGAGGGGAGAGGTTGGGGCGGGAGTTGGGCAGGGGTGAAGCGATGGGGGGAGCAGGAGGTGGGTGAGCTGGACTAAGTACGCTGGCTCGCTTTTGGTTCGGTGTTCCAAGTTGTCCCCCGTTATACCTGGAGCAAAAAGCAAAAGAACTCAAATCACAAACACACTCTGTTTCACTTTAGCTGTAACTGCAGCACCTTGTCTTGACTAAAGAACCACAGTCTGACAGAGAACAGAGCGGCTGCTGTTGAGCCCTCAGACGGTGTGTTCGGGATTGTCGTGCATGGACGTCAGAGTGCTAGCGGTGTGTGTGTGGGCTCAGAATGCTACTTACACCACATCTGGAGGTGGAGGAGGCAGAAAGTCATCCTGGCCGGAGGCAGGCAGAGGGGAGCTGGGATCGTAGGAGTAGGAGTTTGTGCTCAGCTCGAGGGGATCACCGTTGATGTCACCAGATAGAATACTGCCATTTATACCCTCTGCAGAACTCCTTAAAGACAAATTACACACATCACTATCATCCAAATTAAAGTGTGTTTTGTATTATATGAAACTGAAACAATAAAATAAAACCTTGTATGTAAAGTCTAAACTAGTTGTGGCCTAAACGTTGCTTATTTGCAATGATTCAAGACAATTCATCGAGGACATGGGAGACTGAAAACGAAGCAGAAGTCACAGACAATGACACTTGTGCTGCGTGGTTCAGAGGTATTAAAAATAACAAGCACACAGGCTGCAGCAGCCTACACAGCAAGTAGCGCGCTCGCCTTTAACGAGTTGCCAGGAAACCCTCCTCAAGTCTGAAGTCTCACAAAGTTACAAACAAGGCTGGAGACGAAATAGTGAATTGGCTTTGAAACAAATGAATCCCCCAGAGCCGATACAGCCAGAAAAATAGGGGATGTCAGCTAATCAACATGGTACTCCTACAGTAAACGTACTCGTGTTTAGAGCACTTGAATTCAGTAAAAAAACATTTAACCAAGAATGAGAGTTCCCTTCACACTCATCCTGCTGCGAACATTTCAGACAGGACATACCAGTGCCATCACTGTGTACAGATTGGCTGATAAGAAAGCAGAGAGTGAGGTTTACCATGAGGGTTCACAGTCTGTATTTCTACTGTGTTAACAAGTTATTTCAGAAATAAACTCTCTAGGGTGTGTGGGTGACAACAATTCCATAACACACGCCGATAAAACTCCACACTGTGTTAACTTACAGTTCATTCTTTGGCACCACAAACTCCTCCCCCATCTTGCGGCGTTCCCATTCCTCCTTCCTGGTCTTGATCTTTCGAGGATTGAGCGTCCGTGGATTCACGTTGTCCTTCTTCTCCTTCTACTCAGAAAAGACAGGAATGAACGAGATGATCATTTAGTCATTTTAATTAATGTGAGCAACAATAACTTGTGATCAAACTCTGAGCACATGAGCGTGTTTGTGGTTCTCACTCTGTGCTTGCGTTTCTCTTTCATGATGTCCTTGGTGTCCTGGAGCATCTTCTCCTTCCACAGATCAAAGAAGTAGGACGGGTCAGTGTAGAACTTCAGAGCCTCCCTTTCATCTTCCCTGCAGACCGCCATTCACATTAAAATGACAATATCTTTTTTTAACACCAGTCAGACTTCACATTGTCATTGTTACATAAGTGAACATCTTATGTATCAACACATTTACAAGATACAACAGTTCCCCTTTTAATTTTATTAAAAGAGGCTTTTTTTGCTTTGTCATTTCTAGGAAGGGTGCGTGAACAAGTCAGCCATATGTGGTACAGAAGTCATAATGCTGAATCATGACTCTTTGCAGTACAAACAGAAAAGTTCTACTCTAAATTTACTTTTGTTGATGGCACCGCCAGGGTTATTTTGTATCTGTAATTACTCATACTTCCGATAGCATATCACGCCTTGCATATCATTTATATTCAGAATTTGCTTAGTGTCAGTGTCACTTGAGGTAAATCATGAGACAATACCAAGAGACAATAACTGTGTATCACAACTCACGAGTACAATACAGTTACAAGCAGTGGTAATTAAATGTTAAATGTTATAAATAAACCAGTACTCTTTGCAATAAAATGCAACTCAGCTACATTTACAGGCTATTAGCTTGTAAGCATTTTTACAAGTGAAAATACAACAAGCGTGTGTGTGTGTTTCTGTGTGCGGGTGACACTGTCATCTTGTGCTGTCATCTCCAGTAAATGACTGTTGGATGTCTATTTGTGTATCTGCTGGAACCTACCGGTACTGGCTGAGCTGGTCGAGTGGTGGAGGTGGATCACAGGTCTTGTAGGTGTCCTGAACAGGAATTGGCAGCGACGGCCTGGTGAACAACTGCTGGTCTTGAGTCACACTACTGCGGAAGGCCTTACGGGTTGTGATTGCCTGCAGAGACACTGGGAGGAAGAAGTCAATCAAATATAGTCATAGCAGTGGTTATTATTCATGCCATACTTTGTTCTGGCTGTGTTTAAAAAGCTCAGTTACTTACCTTCCTCCTCTTTGGGGTCCAGTTGGGTGACTTTCACCTGCAGACGATCCACACGTTCTCCCAGTGTATTTACCCTGATGGCAAATTCTCCAGCCTGGACAAACAGCTCCCCAAACACATCCTCTGCAAACTTACCTACAAGCACATGTGATTTACATCTCTACATCTCTGTCTCTCTCCCTCACACATATGAAGGAACCATTCACAAAATGTTTACAAACTGGCTCAATGACACATGGCACACACTCACTCAGGCTGCCGAGCTGACGGATGATGTTTGCCAGGCTGATATTGGTGACACATTCCAGCTCACTTCGAATGGTGTTAGGGATGTTTTGGCGACACACATGTCGCGGCTCTATATTCCTCGTCACCAGAGGCATGATGGAAGCTGGTGGGCAGTGGGTAGGCCCAACCCTGATGGGAAAAACAAGGAAGAGGACAATTGCAGCGGTTATGTGATGCTTGTCACGTCTAAGTATTAATATTATTATTGATAGGTTGTAGGACTGATCAAGGGCATATAAAATTGTCCATTTTGAGCTCTGGAACATTGTGATGGGCACTGGTTGCTGATTTATGCTAATAAGTGCCCTGCACATGTGATGTGCATGTATAAATAAACACTGGGCCAGACATAACTAAAGCAGAAGCAAAACTAAAGCACTGCCCGGATCAGCAAAACTAAAAAGACACATCGAGTTCCTGTGAAGAAAAAGCGAAAAATAACAAATAAAATACAGGGGCAACTTTTTGAAGTTTGTCAAAGAGGTCCAGGTTATACTGGACAACATCACGATCAAAGCAGTGACTCCACCAGATGACAACTCCCACAGCCGCTCAGAGATCAGCCGTGGCTGCAGACTGTGCCTGTTAGCAACACGGTGCAGACAGGGTCACAGCCCACAGTGCTTCGTATTCTCCATTTCGGCTTCTTAATTACAGGTTCTTCACGTTAAGGATGGGTCTGTCACAGCACTGATCCCCAGTTTACTCCAACAGCTCTACGTTATCGCTGACAGCCAGATCGCCATTTCTGGACCGATCATACCGTAACTGTCAGGGTTTCCTCCATGAAAGGCTCGACGTGTTTCTGCCGTTTATAGCCGAGGCAGAGGTCCGTACAGGTTGTACTGTGCGTGGTATGTTCGCCAGTCAGCGCAAGTGAAGCGATCTATTAAAGTGACAAACGCGATAAGGCGCTACTAAAAGCGGATTATTACTCAGTTTGCACTCACAACGGTGCCTTAAAAAGGCAACTACGAACCGAACTTTAATAGCCAGGAGAGGTTAAACTCCCAGCGCTAGCTAAACTGTGCTAAAACGTAACTTGGGATTTCGGCCTCGTCGGAGCAGGAAGTAACTTGTATGCGCCGCTTATCTCAGAGGACCAGCCAAACAAGGTATATTCACGTCCTGCGCCTTACAAATACAATACCCGCTAGACGTATTTTAAATAAAAATTGCTTACCGTCAATTTGGTAACTAAAAACTCCCTCTATAATGTGTAATAGTTGTCCTAACTCAAGATTGCCTAAAAATGTTGAGCGGTACAGTATGCGGACGAGCTACACAGAACTCAAATGTCCCGGGATTGTGAACTTCTGATTGGTCGCGCCACTGAGGTGCTCATTGCTGATTGGCTACTGCGCCTGTCAAGTTCCCGTGTTAAATACAGGATGTGGAAATTTGAACGTAAAAAGCGCAACTCCACCCTGACTAGGACCAAACATCTGTACGCAATTGGCGTAACGGAGGGTGGCGGCCACGGGCGCAATAGCGAGGTGGAGACAGAAGCGCATTCCTACGTACGCTCCAGCGAGTTGGAACGCATCCGAGGAATGACTGGCATTGGCCTTGATGTGGAGAAAAGCACTTAAGGAGATAAATAACCGAGCTGCGAAGCTCGAGGGGTGAGTCTTATGTGCATCCTTTACATGAGCGTAGATAAATACACGCACAGGCGATTTATGGGAATCAGACTTTCATCTACAGAAGGACAGGTCGTCTTTTAAATGGTCTAAAACCCTTAACCTGTAAAACCTTAGCTGTAAAAGGACTGAGGCAGCATGTCGTTGCAATATGACAACATTGCAACATTTATCGTATTGTTTGCGGTGCAGTGGGTGTAGACGCATTTGTGTTGGAATAAAACTTAATCCACTGTTGCAGCCACTTTGCTCTTCTATATATTACGTAAACAGAAAACACTGCAATTGAATTTCTACTCTTATATGAATATATAATGTGCAAATAGAGGATCATGCCTGTGTTTTGCAACTGTAATATTTCTTGTTTTGTATTTCAAAACACTTATCCACAGTTTTAAGTTTATTCATCATGCATCTAACTTATTTCTTATATCATAAAAGTCTTTATAAAGCATTAAGAATACAGAGACCATTTTACATGTCACATTTCACAACTGTGTGTATACATGTTAACTAAATATAACTCACATTCTTATGGATTTATAATCAGTTATCCAATACAAAGGTTATTAGACATTTTGGTACTTTGTACTTTATTGTGGATGTTCATAACACTGTTTCATTGTTTTTTCTTTGCCATACAGCACCTAATACAGAACACCATGCATCAGTGTAATAGAAGAATTTCTGTATATTTCACAGTAGGCATCGGTCTCAATATAACTTAAGCTGCTCTTCAATGTAGACAATTATTGCACGTACATTCATCTTAGGGCCTACAAAAAAATGCAAACAAATCACGTGTTTCACAACTGGAGAAAGAAGATATAGGTGTCTATTAACTAAATATTGTACTGTTCAGCATCCATATTTGGTCAGATTAGTCAGACATGTTATTTCCCTGTGAAGGTGGAGTCATAAAAAGGCGGTTCTGTTTGTCCACTAGAGGGAGACATCACGTTAAGAACAGCTTGTACCTGAAAGTCAAATGCACTGACAGAAACTTTGCCATCTATTTCAAGTCTGCGCTTCTTTTGTTTGAGGGCAACCACAATGTATGGACCTCTGCGTCGGCACATCTGTGTCCATAAATGTGTTCGTGTCAGCGTCTTGTGTTGACCCAGCTCAGTGTGTAGGAGCTGTGAGGACTTCCTACTGTCTGTTTGAGGACACTGTGACCTTCCCCTGCAGAGGTGTGGACCAGCTTGAGTCCAGAGGCCTGAAGACCCTGTAAGACGCTGAACCAATAGCGGAGCACTTCCTCATCACTTCCGCCCACCTCAAAACCTGCCCATCGCATGTGCACAGTGGCAACCAGATGATGGACGCTCTGTAGAGTTCCCGACTCAATCCAGTTCTGGAAAACTCTCCACTCAGCACTGAGCAAGTTAGCATATAAGAAGTGAACCTAAAGACAAAGAGAATGAGGAGAAGAGAATGCTACATCAATTTCCTGAAAACGACTGCTTTATATTATTACATTCACAATACAAATAAATTGTAGCTGTATTTTACAGAAAATACATTTTTTCTTGATGGAGAATAGATATAAGATGAACATCATAAAATATAAGGAAACTACAAATTTGTAAAAAGAAAATTTTTCCATAGTAGATATGCTGGGGTTTTTTTATATTGTGCAGCCCTGCTGATTTCTACAGCTTACATCAAATTGTGTACAGTCCAATATTAAAACTCATTAAACTCACTCTGAAATTGTATAAGTTACTGTCTCTGGCACACACATGCTCAGACTGTAGGTATGTAGTTCCCTCTTGTGGCTGCAGGATGTAACCGAGGCAGCGTGTGGGTAACTCACTTAAACTGTTGCCATGGAAGCCAGGGATGGTGCAGAGCCCTGTTGCCATGGGAACGTCCAAGTGAGAGTGCTTTCTGGGTATGTTGGGGTGAAAAGACTCTAAGGTATTTGGTTTGGCACTATTTCTCCACATTTCCGGGTGCGTGTATATCTGTGTGTGTGTGTGTGTGTGTGTGTGTGCGCGTGTCTTACTGTGTGATGTCCCAGCGCTGCCATGATGTCCGCCAGCGTTTGAGAAACACTACCCACATTGCCTCCCGCCTTGTTCCTGCGCTTCTTTAGAGCTCGCCAGTCCAACCACATCTTGTGCTGGCTGACCACACCTCTGTCACCATGGTTACTAGCCAAACTGTTGCCGTGGCGACCGCCAGATGCATTGGACTTGCTGGGATCAAAACTATGCACTTCGCATCCCAGACCTGACACAGTCTTCAGGAAGCCGGCGTCTCCTCCATCCATGCTAAAGAGACAAACAAAAACACAAACGCACAAACAGAAGCAGGGGAGTACAGAGGTGGTTTGAAGATTATTGCATGCATGATTAAATATGCATTGCATTGTTTATTCCAGCTCTGTCAGTGATATGAATGCACAAGCACCGCGGCGTATGCACACACTGTGCAGACATATAGGTATACCTGAAGGAGTATGCAACGCACGGCCTATCAGCAGCTGGAAGGAGCCAGTCCTCGGCGCAGAGCAGCCAGTGGGATGGAGCTGCAGGAGGCTGTGATGCATGAGCCCGACCCGGAGATAAAACCCTGGAGCAGTTCAGCTGGGGAGACGGGCCCGATTTAGACCAATTTAAGAGGGAGGAGGTTTGTGTGAAATATGTAAGAACACAGGTCTCATTTAGATGATGGGAGCGATTCACACTATTAATTCGTGGCAGGTGCTGAATAATTAAAGAACCCCAGACAGAATCAACAGAATGTACTAAGTTTTATCAGTTGATAGAAAACTTTTCCTCCCAGTTCCCCAGCACTTGGTGTTACATAAGACTTATCTCCTGTTCGGGAGTTTCCAGTCTGGAACTGTTAGTCCTCACTGGCTCCAGATTTGGCAGAATTCTGCTGCCAGCATATTGACAGCGCCTGACTGATCATATTACTGCTATGTTAACCCCCACACTGGCAGACTGCGCCTGCTGAAGTCACGAAGTGAAGCAGGAGTAGTAGTATTCGGAAATTTTAAGGTTTTATTGATTGCTGTTAGGTCTTGGCAAGATTTAAATCCTGGCTTCAGTGTTTGTATGTCCCTTCTGACTTACCTTCAACAAGGGCCCTATACGTTCAATCTGTGCTTCCTAGTATGAGGGTTAACAAACTGTATTAGGGCCACTGAGATTTTTCATATATGGTGAGAAAAGCCTTTCAGGTTCCTCTTCACAGCTTCTGTGTAACGTACCTGCGGTCTGTTGATATATGTGGTGAGGCGGTGGAGCTCGGCAGCGAAGGACGGCCCTCGCGACGCCCAGGGTTGCATCTCAAGTGGTCTGGGTCCAATCTGGAAACATGCACACGCGTATTCAATGCGTCCATACATTCACGGCACAGCGTGCGTTTGCGTGTCTCCGCTCCCCAGCTCAGGTATGTGTGCTAACGAGGCAGGTCACGGCCCCTGGCCTCATTCCTGCTGGTAACACACTCGCCTGAGGCGCTGTAACATATGAACACACTCACACTGAGAGACCCCCACCCCCCCATCACCACCACCACCGCAGCCGACCATACAAACAAGCACCCACCCACCCAACTCAGACTGGACCCTGTGATCACCATGGCAACCTCGCTGGAGTTGGGGGGGTTGGTGATTCACTGGAGTGAGTCAGAGAGTTTAGCCTTGGGCAGAAGAGGAGACAGTGGGAGAAAAAAAAAAAACACAGAACGAAAGCGAGAGGGTGTGAAGGGGTTTGAGGTAAAGAGGGGACAGATGGAGGCGCCCGCACGCAGACACTGAGCAAAGGGCGGAGACGCAGCAGCCCCCACCTCTCTGATCCGGGGTCACCGGGCTGCACTCACCTGTTTCATCCTGTCTGTGATAATCCACAGAGCTATGCACAAACTGAAACAAAGTGGATGGGGTGACAGCGGAGGGAGAGGCTATGCAAAACACACTGGGTCCATCACAGTTTGTACATTTTAAATTCTAGTAAACGTGCTAAAAATAAATATGCCTAAATTAGGAGTTTTCCGGCATAATGAAACGTGCTACTGTGGGTTAAAGGTTTGTTACGTACCCAATACCTTGATTCAAACTTTGACTCTCGTGCGATCCTACTTACTTGGCGCGCGTGCACCTCGTTCTCATCCTCATAGGCTCGCGCCTCCGCCTCCTCGCCTCCGTCCGGAGCCGCTCCGCGCGACTCGGTGGAGCCCGGGCGGCGCGAGCTGCGCGCCGGTTCGATGCTGATGACGGAGAAGGCGACGGCGCCCTCGCGCTCCACCCCCACCCCCGCGGCTCGAGGCAGTCGCGGGCCGACGACGAGCAGCTGGAGCGCGAGGAGAAGCGGCGGGATTAAAAGCAGGAGGACTCCGCGGCGGAGGAGGGAGAGAGCCCCGCGGCCCCGCAGCCGTGTCCGCATGCCGCCACCGTGGTGGCACCGGGAGCATCTCCGGCGCGGCGCCCCTCGAGACAACTTCGTTCTGGAGGGCAGTGAGGAAAGTCCCAGCTCAGAGCTCCCCTCCTCCACTTTCCTCCTCTGACTTCTTCTTCTTTACCTCCAGCGGAGAGTTGCGATGACGAAGCGCATTCCTGGGTCAATAGTGGCCTTCTGACACCGACCGCTGTTTTATTTGCTCCATAACTTACTCATACAGGCTGCAATTACCCCGTCGAACCGCGCGTGTAAAATGTGTATTCATCATCATTTTCTTCCCAGGTGTTTCGCGAAAAGTTAAAAAAAGCAGCCAGCGAAACGTGGACTGACGCAAGCAAGCCTATTATCAACACGTAAATTTAGTCTGGTGAATCATTTCCTTCTTCAAATACAAAATCCGTATATCGTGAAACAAACCTGCAGCAAAGTAGAATGTATTCGAACAAATTTAAGAAAGAGATGAAAACTGGTTTTTTTTCTATCCCGTCCATTTTCTACGGCTGAATCCCGTGGGGGCTGAACAGGTCGCCAGCCTATCGCAGGGCCACTGTTTTTTATAGTTATAGTTATTAATTATTTAAATTTTTGACTCTCCTCTAAATGACTCTAAATGGAACGGTTGCACGAGATTTAAGCAGCTGTTGTAGTTTGAGAAGCTAATTTAAACACCAAGCCCCAGTTGTTAAAATATTGATACATGGTCATGAATATAAGGAACCTCTAGTGATAATACTCAGTATTATTGTGTTAAACCCCGTACTTTGCTGCACCTTCGTACGCTGACATATCGAGGCGCCGGTTCCTGCCCTCAGGTCGTGTCGCGTTGTTGCGCGTCCCCGTCCACCATTCCAGAGGAATGTCACAGCAAACACACTTCCTCTGGCCATGTCTGCGTCTGTTTAGTCAGCCTGTTGACAAACTGTACACAATATGCAGCCGGTAAACTCCCCCCATCTGCTATCTTTCCCTCTCGCTCACTCAGTCTGTCTGGCGCAAGCGAGCAGACGCACACAAGCTGCAGATGTACAATATTTGCTGTTTCACAGCAAGAGTCCCCGTGAAGATGCTCTGGGTCGGTTCCTAGCGGCTCTCTGGTACCGCCAGCCTTCACACTGGGCTTTAATACGTGCCCTTATTTGGTGGAGGAATTTTGAAATATCCCATTCTTGTGCATTTTGTTTCAGTGGCTTTAAAACCTCCCCGACGCTCTTTTCTTATTTCCTAAGTCTGGTTTCCTTCTCTCCTCTCCAACACATCCTCCCCCCGCTTTCCCCACCATCCATTCCTCTCCTCCCCTCCCTTTCACTCCCTGTCGAATTGTGTCCTTGACTGAACTCTCTTGCTCACAGTTCCAGACAGCCTGGGCAAAGCCCAATACTCAGGGAGGCTTTAAAACACACGCACGCACACACACGCGCGCACGCACGCACACACACACACACACACACACACACACACACACACACACACACACACACACACACCTCCCTTAATCCGTTAAAGAAGCAGAATGCTATAGACGAGATTACCAATGGCAAGAACAGAATGTGTATTTAAATATTTTGCACCTCAGATACATACATGATATGTAACGGACAGATATACAGTTTTTTCATCACAAAAACCACCAAACAACACAAGACCACAGAAAAAAGAAGGGAGAGAGTGAAAGAAAGAATGAAGCCCCGCCAAGACTTTTGTGCCTGGGGAGCTTCACTGCTTTTGACCCCACAGGCACACACGCACACACAAACTCGCACAAACGCACATATAAGCACACATACACAAAAGTACATGCATCACTGCAGTCGCACGCACCCTCCAACCCCCCCCTCCTCACATTCTCACACAGAAAACAAGAGTCTCTTTGGGGCCATTAGATCATTTCAGTGTCTCTTCCCCTTGTAGTTAAAACAGCAAAACACAGGATGTTGAATCTCCATGCCGCAGTCCTCCTCTCCCCACAGAGAAACCATAGCAGAACGCTGAGGAGGGCGTGTTGATGATGAACCTTCAGAGTAAAGAAGGGCTCCCTGGTTCGGAGCTGGAGTCGTATGTATTGTACAGATGAGGCTCAGGTTAGGGCACAAGACAGAAATGCAGTGTTAGTGAGTCGAGTGCAGAACACGGTTGCTGGTTTAGCAGAGGCTGAGAGAGATAGAAACAGAGAGAGAGAGACAGAGCAGTGTGATCCTACTTTGTCCATATTTTAGGATGTACAGAAGAGGACCAGAAAGACGTGGTGATATACAGACTTCTGGGAAACAGAGTCTTACTGTATCAAACAGGACTCAAAGGGAATCAGGAAATAGGGGATCTATGTCCAATCAGCGTCTGGTATTCATCTGTCGACCGTTCCCTCCTTCCAACGAGCGCGTGCACGCGTGTGCGACGTCACGCGTCGGCGTCTGGGTGGCGAATTCCTCTGCACATGCGTGTCTGTGTTTGTGTGTCTGTGCACGAGTGTATGCATCCGCATGTCTACATGCTTGGGTGTTGTGGCTGTAAGTTGCAGCTGATCTTGATTGTCAATGCTGGAGAATTAAAGCTTTACTGTCCAGTGCTGGCAGCTAAATTCTCACCCTTCTTTCACAGTCTCCTTAACAAAAAAAAAGAGAACAAGAAAAAGAAAAAGAAAGAAAGAAAAGGAAATGTCTGTAAAAGCTTGGGTTGAATGACCTGAAAGAAAAACAGAGGGACAGAGAAGTGACTTGGTCTCTTGGTGGTAAATAAAAATCCCAGTTTGAACTGTTTAAGACTATTTAAGATGTCTTAGTATTTCATCAAAAGATAAATGAGCAAATTTACCTACTTGCGAAACAATCTGATTTGTGAAAATAATACTTACAAACACTTTACAGTGTGAAACAGTGCAGCATCAAATTAAACATCAACTAATTGCTCACTCCTGCAAGCGCCTGTAACCTCGGTAACCTAGGGAACCGGTGCGTGTGGAGGTTTACGTAACGCACTCACCTGCTGTTACAGGCTGGTGACGCTGAAGCTGTCATCATTGGCTGGGTCCAGTAGATGGCATAACACCCCGCTACCCGGAGCCTCCTGGGACGGGAAGCGGTGTCCCATGCTCTGGTAGGACTGGTGGGACAGGGAGTAGCCACTGGCGTCGTCCTGATGGGGCGACGAGTCCAGGGGGGGTTTGGGGTACGGCGAGTGGGGCAGGGGGCCCTGGCGGACGCCGGAGCTCATGGCGTGGGTGCTCGGGTCCCGCTTGTGGGGGTTGACGGCGCAGAGGGCGCCGCGCTCTTCGTAGAGCGCGGGCGTCGAGTGGGAGTGGAGGCCGGGGTTGGGGTGGGGGTGCGCGTGGGCCGGGAGGTGGGCGCCGGGGTTGGCGTGGGCGTTGTGGTGGGGCTGCGTGCTGGCGAGGGGGGCGCTCTGCAGGTGCGAGGCGGCGTGGGCGTTGCTGTGCGTGCTCAGGGGGGCGTGGGGCTGCGTGCTGTGGTGGTGCGCGTCGTGGGGGGCGCTGGCGTTGGGGCTGGCGAGCGCGTTGCCGTGAGGGCTGGCGTGCTGGTTGCTGTGCGTGTGCATGGCCGTGTTGGAGTGGGGGCTGGGGCTGCCGCTGTGCGACGTCTGTCCGTACCAGTAGGGCGAGCTGCAGTAGCTGGGGGAGTCATACTGTGAAAACGCTGGGTCTTTGGGAGGGGGGCGATGCGAGGGGCTTAGTGCAGTGCTGCAGTGGGGTGTTACCCGTGGTGAGGGGGAGCAGGAGGGGGAGAAGGTCCGGGAGGAGATAGGGTGGTAGGACTGAGGTGGCGGCGGGGTGGGTTTGGGGGGATACGGGGGTGAGGAGACACTGGGCGACAGAGAGGAGGAGGACTCTCCAGGGTACAAGGCTGGATAGCGCTCCTCAGAGGAGGGCGTGGAGGGGTGCGCAGAGTAAGGGGAAGGGTACTCACAGGGCTCCTGGAGGTAGCTGGAAGGCGGTGGAGGATTAGGAGTGGCCAGGGGAGAGAGGCTGCTACTGTCTCCACTGTAATAGTCCAGCCCCTCCTGGAACAGGCCAGACCCCTCTGGGCCTCCAGCAGTCACTACTCCTGCTGCTCCTGATGTGGAAGCAGCCTTGCCTCTGCCTTTCGACCCCGACGGCCGCTCCCTCTGACAAGGAGACAACCCCCCTCGACCTCCTCTGGACCCTCTGCCCCGCCCTCCCATCCCTCCCCGCTTGGGTCCAGGTGTAGGTGTTGGGGAGGGGCTGGAGGGGGAGTCAGAGTGTAGAGCAGAACCGCCTTCCTTTTCTGACGGAGGCTCGGCCCGTTTCCTGCGACCGCGGCAGGGTTTGCTGGTGACCCCGCCCTGGAAGAGGACGTTCTGGCTCCAGTTGTACGACGGCCCCGACGCGCTCTCATGCCAGTCCATCATCAGTTTCTCCAGACTCGACAGACTGGACTGACCGCCTTCGCCGCTCGCGGAGCCCGACTCGTTCTGTTTGTACGTGCCACCCGTGGAGCCGGGTCCACTGCCGGTGGCCGCGGAGCCGAGGTGTGAAGAGTCGGACGAGGACTCGGATAGATTTTCAGGAAAAGGTGGTCGCTTGGCCTTCTGGGGGGTGTAGTTGGAGATATCCAGGATGTCTTTGGACTCGTTGGATCCAAATTCACTGTAGCAATGATACCGAGGCCCAAAACTGTCTGTCGACCAGCCACCATAGCCTTGTCTGAAAAAAGACAGCAACAAAACATTACTGCTCATTCGTAATATATGTGGACTTGAATCATTTAATTATCATGTAACAGTGCAGGTTAGCTAGTGTCTGGTATCTTCTGCACATCTGTTTCTATGGAAGGAAACATTTAACAAAACACATCTGACATACAACAGTTAGATTTATGAGAGGACAAGCACTTTCTTGAAGTCACAGTGTTTGTATCGTTTATGATGACGCCAGTGTACCTGTAGTTCCACTGATTGGAGTTGTACTGTTTGAAACCTTCCGGCGAAGAGCAGGAGCTAAACAGGCTACCTCTGGCCACAGACATGTAGCCTCCTCCAGGCGACGTGGGTCCCGCTGACAGTTGACTCGCCGCCGAATAGCCACCAAAGCCCCGCTTAGCTGCTGCCTGGTAGTTAGAATAGGCTGCTTGGCCACCGGGGGCCTTGCCGCTGCTGTGTCCAGACCCGTACGCGAAGCTGCAGTCCGAGGATCTTTGTGCCGCTGCAGCAGAGGAAGGCGAGTAACCAGAGGAGTACTGGCCATAGGAGGCGGGGTGGGGGGAGTTGGGGGAGTGTGAGAGAGATGGAGGAGTGGATTTGGGATACGTAGAAGTGGTGGGTGATGTTTGGGACAGGCTGCCGTAGCTGTACGGGGGCCTGGATGAAGAGCAGTGGGTTTGGGCGGAACCCTCCACACCAGGATTCAACCCCTTGGAGCTCCACTTGGAGAACGCGGGGGGCCAGCTGGGACCAGTAGCTGGGCTGGACGGCTCAAAACCAGTCGCCGACGAAGCTTTGCGCGGGTCCGACTGCGAAGACGAGACGTCCAGCAGGTCAGACGAGTCGTCCGAGTCGAGCAGTGACCTGAAGTATCCAGCGAACAGGCCTTGTGAGTCCTCTGCAGCCGGACCACCCCCTCTGTTTTCTCCCAGACCGCTGTAGGCGCCCCCCCTTCCCGCCTCACAGGAAGAGAAGCCCCCCCTTGGAGATCCACAGAGCTGAAACCCCCCCAAGCCTTTGTCTTTGTTCATGCCCACCTCCTCACCCCAACCACCTGCACCATTGGCCCATTCCTGCCCCATGGAAAGCCCCGCCCCTTTAAATGTGCCGTTTTTTCTCATACGTCTCTTCTTGACTACTTTCTCTCCTCCAGGTTCAGTTCCTACTACCCCCCCTCCTCTCCCCACCCCCCCTACCCCCTTACCCCTTTTCCTAGGTAACCCATGGTCCGACAGGGGGCTGAGCTTTCGTTTCTTGCCAATGGACTCAAAGAAGTCACTGAACGTGCTCTTACTGCGCTCGCCGCCCCCAACTCCCCCTGCTGCCCCCCCACCTCTTCCCATGCCGCCTCCCCTGCCACCTCGGGGCCGCCGGAACCCAGTAAGCTTGTGGAGCAAGCTGGATATTCCAGGGTTTTCCAATGGGGCATGGAAGCTGTCGGGCTCGCTGGGAGTCCAGCAGCGAGGGGGGGAACAGCGGCCGGTGGCAGGGGGCTGGCGGTTTAAAAAGGCCAGTTTGGACAGAACGTCTCCATACTCTGTTTTCACATCATTAGTGTCATTAACATACGATGGATAAGGAGACGGGAGTTTAGTCCGCCGCCGCCTTCGGGGCTTTTTGGGCTGCTCGCCATTACCATTAGGATTCCCGGCATTAAGAGGTTCTCCCGTTATTCCCGGTACACCTTGTTTAGGAGGCCGGCCTCGCCTGCGTTTCAAAATGACAGGCAGTTCTCCGGGAGGGAACATGACCATGACACTCTTTCCATTGTTCTTCATGCGGAGAAGTGCGGTGGGCTCGCGAGCCACCTCCGAGCCCTCCAGACCGCCCTCGTTGCCTTTCTCTGGCCCCACAGCTGTCTCCAAGTTGGAAATCTTGTAGCTCTTCTGCCGGCGACTGAGACTGACTGGAATGCGAGCTACCTTGACAACAATCCTCCTCACCTGTGAAGCAAAGATATAAATAAAAGACACGCAAAGAAACATTGTCTAAACGGGGGATTTCATGCAGGCTGTGAGTTCGTCATAAAACAAGCACAAAGACAGAAAACTGTAAATGAACTTACGCCGACAAAACGTCCACGCCTCTGGTTATTGGGAGGGCACGTTCCAGACTCTGAAACAGGTTCCCCCTTCACAGTTAACTGAGGCGCAGAGATGGCGGGTGGGGAAACAAATGGGAGATAGGCGGCAACACGATGGGACTGGATGGCCTGGGCGGCCTGACGCTGCTTCATGACACTTTTAGGACCTGCTTTATGGACAGATTTTGGCGCAGGTCTAGACCTGGACTTGGGTCCTGGTTTGTGCCCGAGTCTGGGTCCAGGTTTAGGTACGGGTTTGGGAACAGGTTTAGGTACAGGTTTAGGAACAGGTTTGGACACAGTGAGAGCCAGAGCGATGTCTGTAGGGCAGGGAGTTGGTGGGAGAACCGCTTCCACAGACACAGGCTCTTCCTTCTCAACGACCACCACCTCTTTCTCCTTAACTCTCCAGATTTTATCCTCTAAATCTTCATCGTCCTCGTCTCCTCCGCGCTCCTTCCCCGTTCTCTTCTCCCCATCATCTATGCTTCGGCGGAGACGGGAGGACTTGCGCAGGTGACAGGGGAAGCGGGGACGCCCGGAGCTGCGGAGAGCATACTTCTTCTCCGCCTCCACAAGGAGAGGAGAGGAGTCTGTGTTGGGATTTGGACTTAGAGGAACCGGACAAAAGGTTGAGGGGACCTCTGTTTCTAGAACGGGGGCAGGCAGCCGGTTGTTGGAGGCAGGATGGCTCCCGAGTGCCAACGACGGGGATTGAACTGAGGTTGTGTGCGTGGCCTCCGGTGACAGAGCTCTGTTCTGTTCTGGACCAACAGCCCCCGTGTGCGCATCGATGTCCACGTTTCCACAGTCATCCATCAGCGCGTGTGAAACGGCCTGTGCATCTGGGTCTACGTGCGTCTGCATGTTTGCCAGCGTCTCAGCAAACGCATGTGTCTCCGGCGCGGCGTGAGTCTCCGTCGGCCTCCGCCGGTGGGTGCCGTGCCCTGGCCTTCGCTGCAGGCGGAGGCCGTTGGCCAGGGCGGAAGGAGACAAGGGAGGAAAGAGGCTGGATGTCACCGGCGCCAGTCCATCGTCGGAAGGATCCTGGGACCCCTCCTGCAGCCTGAGCTCCCTGGTCCAGAGATCCGGGCCGTCCAGCCTTCCAATACAACCCTTTTCCTCTGCTTGGTTCTCACCACAGCCCACTGGAGCCCCAGTGTGGCCCGGAAACAGGTGATCTGACAAGCCACTCATTCAGCGGATGATGCTGCAGGTTGTTGCAGGGTAGGAGAAGCAGGGATGTTTTTCTTGTATGTAAATGTGCGTTCCTTCCTTTTTAGATGTCTTCCTTAACAGCCCGTGAGTCTGCAACCTACGAACACAAAATGAAAAAAATACCGCTAAACGAATAGAAAATGAGCAACATCTCAGTGGCATCAAATATGTGTAATTTAAACTCCTGGTTAAGAAATATACCGGGCATTGTAAGGTGTCCATACAAATCAATCATTTGCAGCACAGATGGACATGTGGTTGTGTGATGGCTCCGTCAACATTCTGGCAAAGGGCCATAAACCTAATCCGTAATGCACTCTACTCTATTAACTGTGCCGCCCACACGGCAGCATTACGACATTAGATTACATTTACCATTCATATCCTGCTTTTTACCCAATGGTCGTGGCACTGATTCTGATTTTGATTCTGAGTTGAGCCTCACACTGTCTGCCTGACTGGCTCTGTTCTGCAGGGGATCATTGGGTCATCAATACTGCAGTGGAGAGCTCACATTCTTCTCTCTCTCTCCCCCCACCGCTTCTGTCTTGTGCCCATGGTTGCTAGAGTGAAAGAAAAAGAGATGGAGAAAGACAGAGAGATAGATGAAGGAGGGATAGGATTCACGGAGGTGGCAGGAGAGGGGAGGTGGGGGTGGGGGGACAAAGAGAGGAGCATGGAGGAGGGTGGAGACAGGAGAAGAAAAAGCAAAGGAGATTAGTACATGATGTCACAGCGACATCAGTTTCTTCCCAAAGTCTGTCGTTAGTTTCATTAAGATGTGCACCAGTAAATAGTAGGTGTCAGTCTCCTTCCTTCCAGTGCATTTCTACACATCATACCACCATGATGATAAATGGCCTCACAGAATACTGTAGGTTGTGTATAGAACAGAAAGAGTTGCACCATGTTTTTAAATATCATAAATATATGTACATACAGTACACATGCTGAATTCCTAATAAACAATAGACACATTCTTAATGCAAAGGGTAAGATGAGCACACACACACAAACCACACACACAAACCACACACACCTATCATGCCGCCGCATGTCACATTTCACCACAACTATTCAAATGTATCACAAAAGCACTAGACACGGAGGGTGCAACAAGAATGGGAATGTGCGAATAATCACAGCCACCAGGGGGAAGCAGAGAGGTGATGAATGGAGAGGTGTGAAGAGGATGGAGAGATGAAGGTGACAGAAAGACAGGAGCGATGGGGGGATTAAAAGAACACAGAGCGCAGGAGAACTGGAAGTACAGACAGCCAGAGCGGGCGAGAACCTTTCCAAATGAGCCCCACATATTATGGCAGGCGCTCGTGCCTGCTCGCATTGAGGCGTGCGTGCCGTTCGCACGCACGCATATGCGCAGCTGGCTCCAGCACTGTACCACACTGCACACACAACGCAATGCTGTCCATCGTCAGATCTCCCTGCGTCTTTCTCCAACATATGGCTCTGATTAGGAGGGGAGGGAGAAGGACCAAGAGAGAGCGAGAGGGAGGAAGACGGGGAAGGGAAAGGGAGGGAGGGGAGGGGGGAGGAAGCCAGAGAAAGTGAGTGAATGGGTGAGAAAGAGAGAGAGATGGTGAGAGACAGAAGGAGTAGAAGGAGGTGAAAGACGGGACTGAGACAGTGGAGGAATGGTGAGTGGACGGACACACACAGGCAGAATGAGGGAGGGGAAAAAGTTGAATGAGGCGAGAGCCAGAGTTTGACTGTAGCAGAGTTTGAGGCTACACACATGGAGCAATGTTCTGCTGCTCTGAGGAATGACACAACTGGGACAGACCAACATGAAGACGAACCCACACACACGCACACACACACGCGTGCACATGCTCACACACACACACACACACACACACACACACGCACACACGCACGCACGCACGCACACACACACACACACACACACACACACACACACACATACCGTTCCGTTAACCCCTCACCCCCCCGTGCCCAGCGCGTCTCCCTGCCCCACTCCCATTCTCCTTCTCACGTTCTCCCGTCTAATTAACAGCATTCATTAATTAAGGCTCCGTCTAACCGGCGCGTGAGCGAAGGAGAGGACAACACATGCTTTAATTAAACATAGCTGCACATGTACTTGCACTTACATGCGCACGCTGTCACACACACACACACGCACGGAGCAACACGTACCGACGCACAAAGACACATGCAAATATGCCCCCACAGCTTCATCCTCCCACGCGCTCACACGTCGATTTGCACATAAAGACATATATGTCGCGCACGCGCGCTCGCGCACAGTCACGCAAAACAAAGACACGCATGCAAATCTCCCTCCACTGTGCTCCGCGGGGGGCACGCTGACAGGGCTTAGATGCCAGCCAATCAAACACTCCCACTGTGAATCATTGTTTAAGCAAACACTCCTGGCATCCATCAGCTGCCATTCTAATGCGTTCGCCATCATACGTTTTGGTGCACGTTCGCCTCGGTTGCTGTGGGACCGCGGAGCAGAGCGGCCAAAGCAGCCGCCGCTACGCGCCGAGCCCACATGATGATATGTTGAATCTGGTTCACAAAGACTCGTTCTCATGCAAATCATTTCGCCCAGTCCTGAAAGTTTTTCCCCTGCCATTGCAGCGGCGGCAGCAACACAACGCGCCGCAGAGTGTCTGTGAGCCGCGTCCACGTGAAGCCAGAGACAAGAACCTGTCATTTTCCAGTTTGGACAGTTGCCCTGTTGCGTATAGTCTGAGAGGAACAATAGTTCTGTACGTGGTAGCTGTACAGCATATCTATTCTCCTCCATCTATCTCACTGCTACAAAGGCTTGCAGACTCACAGGCCTGCCAGCAGCAACCCTCAATGAGGAACTAGACCCTGCGCGTGTGTGTGTGTGTGTGTGTGTGTGTGTGTGTGTGTGTGTGTGTGTGTGTGTGTGTGTGTGTGCGTGCGTGCGCCTGCGTGTGAGTGTGTCTTCCTGGGTGTGTTTGTAAAAGCACTCACTGAGCTCTAACGGGTGTGCAGTTGTTGCTAAGAGACAGGCAGCAGCACCGAAACAGTATGGGGGGGTGTATGGGAGGGGGACATGGAGAGGGAGCGAGAGAGAAAGAGGTAGCGAGAGAGGGAGAGATGTGGTGGTTGAGGGGAAGGGGGGGGGGGCTCCACAGAGAGGTTCAGACAGATAAGGAGAGGAGATGAAACAGAAAGAGTGAGAGAGGGATGGAGAAAGTATATGTGAGGCCTGGAGAGAGAGAGAGAGAAAGAGAGAGAAAGAGAGAGAGAGAGAGAGAGAGAGAGGTAGGGAGGGGGAAGTGGGTCAGGGGGTCCACAGAGACTGAGTGACACCGTGTGGGGATACGGCTGCCGTCAACCCCACGCTCCTCCACAACCCTGACGCAACCTCCACCTGCAGCTCCTGCACACACACACACACACACACACGCGACAACGCAGAGCATCTCCAACGGCAACAGCGGAAGCAACAGCCCGTCGGAACCGGGTCGAGAGGGGCCCTTTATAAGCGAGCAAGCGATCCACGCGTCCTCAGCAGGAAGCGGTGGGAAGTTTGTCATGATTCCAGATGGTGGACGTCTGTCTGACTTTGTCGAGGAAACATTGTGCGTTGCATGACATAACAAGTGTCTAATGAAATGCAAACACTGGCTGAGCGTAGTAAGCAAAAACACTCCATGTATTATAGCGAAGAGAGCAAAGAACACATTTATTTCTAATTTAACTAAACTAATGAAGAACCCCGCAGCTTTGAGACGATCTAGCTGTCAAAAAGGTTTGTCGGATTTTAACGCATTACTTTTCTGTCTGTGTGAAAATGTTTAAATTCTATTTCCAAACTTCTAACGTCTGGTCTCCAAAGCTGCACAGCTACAATATAAGAAGATCCAGAGTCTGATCAACAGACCTGGGTCGTTGGAGAGCTCGAGGTGTGTGTAAGTGTGCCAATAAGGGGGTGAGCAATGTAACACACACACACACACACACACACACACACACACACACACACACACACACACACACACACACACACACACTACGGGGCCAAACACGAATTACCAGCACCCTTCAGAAGAGAGCTGAACTTTGGGCATCAGCGGGAGCAGTGGGCGCACACACGTCAGTCAGCCCAACAAACGCTCACGCACCACACCCACTCTCCTTCAGTCTGACCTCTCCTCCTCGTGTTCACCCACTCATCCCACCCATCCTGCACTACACCCCCCCCCCCCCCCCCACCACCACCAAAAACCTCCTCTACCACCTCCCCAGCTGCAGGAAATTCCTAATGATCTCCATCATCAGTGTGTGAGTTGTGTCTCTGCCAAGAGCAAGCGCACACGCACACACGCACGCACACACAAAAGGCATATAAATGAACAGAAAGCAACACATAAAGCATATGTGCACACAAACAAGAAAGCTGTCCGACGTTCAGACACACATCTAACGTAAACAGGCTTCACACAGACCAGATACAGCCAAGGATGCACAGGGGACTGGAGAAGCAGCTCACAGCGCACAAGCAGGACCCCCTACTCCAACTGTCTGTCTGTCTGTCTGTCTGTCTGTCTGACGGTCTCTCTCCTGTTGTTTCAGCAGGAACCTACATGCTGTAGTTATTTTAGGACTGTATCACCCCTTCCTCTTCCTCCCTCAGCCTCCTTACTTTTCTTCCTCGCGGTTCCCTATCCCCCCCCCCCCCCCCCCCCCCCCCCCCCCCCCACACACACACACACCTCCCGCCCCCCCTCCGTTCCTCTCTCCCCAACACCCCTCCTTCATCTTCAACTCAGCCTGACGCTCTCTTCTCCCCCGTGCTCCTGCAGGCGCTTTCCCGGCGCCGCTGATGGCTGCCCCTCAGTCGGGTGGGTCACGTGACCGACCGCGCCAGCTGGGAGCAGCCAGGAGCGTGCACGTGTGCGCGCATGTGGGATCACGCATAAGGCGCCCAGGGATCCGCTTGGAAACGCACGCCACCGTGGAACCAGTCACTCAGGGATGCTCAGGGTTCGTACAGGTGCACACACACACACACACACACACGCACACACGCACACACACACACACACGCACACACACACACACACGCACACACACAACACACGCACGCACACACACACACACGCACACACACAAACACACGCACACACACACACACACACAAACACACGCACACACACACACACAAACACACGCACACACACACACACACACACACACACACACACACACACACCCTCGCACGCTCCGGGTGACGCACGTCTCACGTCAGGAACTCACCAACACTGACACATGTAAACACAGTCATGCGTCCACCTCACGCCCAGACACAAGAACCAGATGCTGGGATCCCGACACACACCCAGACCTGGAGGCCAGTGTTTTGAAGAGGGGCCTCTGTGCTGCGGCCCTGACTTCCTGACTCCTC